>NC_092187.1:25096009-25218509 GCF_043641665.1 Enoplosus armatus | reverse complement strand
AATCTAGTTCCTCTGTTGTTCTTTAACAGTCTTTACTTGAGACACACAGTTCAGTTATACTGGAAAGAAAAGCATCCTTATTTAGAGAATCATGTCTAAATAAACACTGCTGCTAGAAACTATCTTTATATAAAATGTTGGATGTCTCAAAACAAGCAGGTTAACTGGGAGACATAATACAAAAATGCAACTCAAAACATTTTAGTTTTTTTTACTCTTCATGTAAAGTCCTGTGACTTTGATTAACTGAGTTATTTAATAATAATAATGTACTAATAATAATAAATCCCCACACGGCTGCTAAGAAAGATGATGGAAACACTGGATTTGTGCGTCAAAGAACCAGAGTGACCCAGAGTTATGCTTCTCTATACGGTGATCAAAACACCAAAAAGTTTATTGCAAATAAAATAGACAGTCGGGCCGTGAAACGACCTCCTGCACAGATGCAACCAGAGAGAGAAAGAAGAACAAAAAACATTTCAGGTACATTATATTTAAAACGATGAGGAGCTACTAAACTTCACAGAGCTGAATATGAGTATGGTTCTTCTATTTTTCTTATTTATCTTTTACATCAAAATACAAAACTGTGCATCTCTTAATAAAGCATCAACATCAACAACATCGACAATAATAATGTGAGGCTGAACACGTCCAGTCAGAGCGGCTTCTCTCAAGCGTCCAAAAACGTAAAGATCTGTTCTGCAGTTAATTTCAAGCTGTGAGCAAAACTTCAAAATCCAAACACACCAAACACGTGTGGAATACTGCATGGTGTCCTGGAGATGAGTGAAATGTTGTAATTGTGCTAAACTTTAAATCAAACAAAAATATATATCTCAAAATGCCGTTAAATAATTCATAGAAAGAAATAAAAAGTCTGAGTTCTGAGAACATTTTTAGGAAAAAGTCAGAAATGTTCAATCTCAGAAGTCTGACTTTTCACTCAAAATTCTTCAGAGGACTTTTTCCATCTAAATCTGAACTTTTATTTTGAAATTCTGAATTTTATGCAAAAAAAGTGACACTAAAAAAACCTTAGAGAAATTGACTTTAAAGGGCCAATGTGGTCCAACTCACTCTGTGAAAGCAGTTGTATGTTTTCTATCAAGTTGCATTGTGGGAACTGTAGCAGGTTTTTGAACTTGGCCCATGCTAGGGACTAATAGTCAGGAGATGATCTGGAGTAACCCCAAATTCTGACTTTTAGATATAAATTCTGACTTTGATTCAGTCCTACAGAATAAGTGATCTTTGCACATTGAGACTAGTGTGAAGAACAATAAGTCCAAGTGACAAAAATCAGCTTCTGCACACTGCAGATTTTCAGGTGGACCAGAATCCCAGGATAAAACTGAACTGTCAGGAGACTCAAATGTACAGAAATTTCAATATTCTTAGTTTCATTACTGATGCTGCTGTTTTGGAGGTAAAATCTGATGTTGAACTCAAAGTGTCCCTCATTGACTTTGATTTCAAGGCTGTAAAACAAGAAGGGAAACAAAAAGAAGGTTGTTCTTTGAAGGAAAAAATAAGGTTCCCTTTAATTTTCTATTTTTAATATAATGTCTTGTTTTGTCTGACCAACAGTCCAAAACTCAAAATGATTCAGTTTGCAATTATAAAGAATATAAAAACAGAAAAAATCCTCACATTGGCAAAATAGTATCAAATAGTTATCAAATAATTAATTGTGTCGATCATTAAAGGCGACCAGTAAAACACCGGATCAGAGAAAGTCCAGCTTGATCAAACCCAGATCAGATCAGTCTGAGAACGCTTGAAGAAAAACCCTTCAGCTCGGCTGCTCGGCTCATTCTCACAGCTTATTGGATGAGGAGGCCACAGGGACCCTCCCCTCGCAGCCTCTCTACCAATAAGATCTGAGAATGAGGACCTGGAGGACTGGAAATATTCAGCAGAGGAGGTTCAGTCTGCCTCCTCCTCCCTTTACTCCTCTCACAGGCCAGAACTTTAAGACTAAAAACAGGTGTTCTGTTTAACCAGGCAGGTAAACGCTCACCTGCCCTGTCTGGTTAAATAATAATAATAATAATAATAATAATAATAATAATAAGAGTCTGCAGACTCTGAAGAACCTGAACTAATAGAAAGGAGCTGAGCTTGGGGAAAATATTTGGTCCCTTTGGTTGGCAACTACAGCTGTTGTCCATTTTAACCTTCATGCTCTAAAACATTCACACCAGCACCACGTTTCAGGTGTAACACAGTTATTAACTGTGTCAGAAGTGACATTTATTTCCTGGTAAGCAGCCGGGACACACAACTGATTCACACGTACAGTCAGTATCTAGACAAGAACAGCTTTGACAAATGAACAAATAACTGTTGACAATTAAAAATCTTAAAATTCTGGCCTTTTACAAGAACAAAGTCAAACAAAGTCAAACAAAACAAACCAACAGAAAACGCTGATGAGAAAGCAGAAGGCAGAGTGAGCGGCAGCCCGGGACCAAATAAACCAGGAAGTGAAGAAACCCAGAGACAAAGAAGACAAAGAACCACGCCCGGATGATTGACAGGCTTCCAACGTGGAGTTGCACTGTGGAACATAGCTCGGGTACCTGGGATGATTCAAATGACAGAATCATGGTTCTTTGTTGAAGAAGAAAACGGCGTTTGTTTTATCGTGTGATGTTTCCACTTGTTTCAGGGCTAAAACAAACGCTCCTTCAAACAGTGGGAATCTAGCGGTTTCCTGGTCTATCTGAGCCAACGCGCTGCAAACACACGAGAAGATCAGATCCTATGATGCTGCAGCCAGTTTAGACGAAGCTGAGGCGACACTCGGTCTGTGATGTAGTTCCTGTGTGAGTGCAGCTGAGAGACAGAGAGGATTCATGGTAGGCACCGAGTCCCAACAACCTTTAATCAGAAACACCACCACAGGTAGCACGACAGCAGCCGTTACCACGGAGACCAGCGCCCGTTCCCATGGTTATCGGAGACACACACGTTGGCTACATGAGCCCCGTTTCCCCCGGCGACGAACAGGAAGCTGGAGAGACGGGAGCGGGAGGGGCTTCAGTGAAATGTGGTGGCATGTGGTGGCAGCAGGCTGGATGAAAAGTGTTTCGGGGGGACGGGGAGGGGCAGCGATGGATGCTATTGGTCCTTCTTCTCTGATTCTGAGTCCTCTTTAGCCTCATCCTCCTCAGGGGGGGTCTCCTCGTACCTGGAGAGGAAGAGGAGGAAGAAAGACGAACAGACATGTTTCCATGTTCAGTGTAAAATCAATCACTTCTGCATCATTTTCATCAAGTACAGAGATGACGTGAGCAGTTCAGCGTCAACAAGCTGTAAAAAGGTAACTTTTCCTGAAAGCAGAGGCTGCAGGGTTCATGACAGAAGACGTGTTGGTCAACAACATCCTGATGATTGAACTGTTGGCTATTTCTTGTGTCGAAGAACAAAACACAAAACAAACTTTTAAATTAAGGATCCCTAAAATTGGGTTATTTTTTTAGATTGAAAGTTTTTTCTTCTGATGAAGCTGGTGTGCTATGACTGAAAGCTCCAGAGCAGTTACTAAATGCACTTGGTGGTGAGATTGTTCTGGTGAACAAATGATGGAATAGTGACACCATAAAAAAAAAAAAAAGCCCTCACGTCACGTCCAATTACTTGACCGCATTTCACGGTCTTTAAAACAGAAAATGGTGGGCGTCATCATGTGACTTGAGTACGTCGTGTCCATGGCAACGGAACAAACTCCATTCGCTCATGAGGATCTTTTTTAGGCAATAGTATAGTACAATGTAGTGTAATAGTATATACAAGTAGTATAACAGTATATGATAGTAACTCCTCTCTCTACCTTCTGCTGATTCAGTGAATCTGTGTAAATATTTGAATCAGACGATAATAACGGTCGATTTACCAGCTGGACTCTAATCTGATCATCTAAAAACATAATGTACAAAATGTACTTTACTTTTTTGGGCTGATATTCAACTTTAACAAAGCTTTTAGTTTTACTGACTTCAGTTGTTCGGGAGGAAACATTTCAATTAAAGGTCATTCTGTTGATATCAAACTGATGGAGTGATGGTGGTTGTTCATGTGATGACACTCAGAGGGACAGATGAGGGACAGATGAGGGACAGATGAGGGACAGATGACGGCACTTGTCTTGTTAACGGGCTGATTACCTGCCCAGGTGAGACAGGAGGGGAGAGTAAAGAGAAAGGGGCGGGGCCTCTACATGGAGGTGGGCTGTAACCGCCGGCGGCGGGGGGAGCCTGTCACCATAGAGACGGCATCCATGGAGCTAGCCAGGCTGGCGGGCGAGCCGCTGACGGTGGGGAAGGAAGTGAGCCTGGGAGAGCCAGGAAGGACTTCCTCTGACGACTCATAGCTAACCACGGGGGAGACGGAGGAGGGGGGGGGGGGTGGACGAGTAAGGAGAGATGTGGCGGAGAAAATAAAAAAAAAAGAAAGGTGATAAAAATGAAAGTAAATAGGGAGGAGAGAGAGAGAGAGAGAGAGAGAGAGAGAATGTGGTAAGTTTTTATCTTAAACTCTACAAGCTACTGCTGAGCTCTACTGATGAAATGAGAGGGACTGAGGATGAGGAGAGGAAGAGGAGATGCAAACGAGACAGGGGGATGAGAAAGAAAGGGGGGGTGAAGGAGAAGAGGAGAGAAGATGGAGAGGAGGAAGAGGAGAAGTGATGGAGAAGAGGAACAGAGAGGAGGAACTGAGGATGAGGTGAGCGGCTGTCAATCAAAGACGTCACAGTGATGAGGAGGATGAAGGTGAGACAGACAGACAGGCAGATAGACAGGCAGGCAGACAGGCAGGCAGGCAGGACTGCACTCTGAGCTCCACCTCTTCTTATCCTCAAACTATTTCCTACACAGACAAACTGACGGTGGACACGTCTTTGTCCCGAGTGTCCCTGAATGTCTCATCCTGCCTGTTTGCAGACCCAGTGGGACGTTCACACGATCCTCCTCACAGTCAGAACCATGAGCTTAAAACCCAACTTCTTGTCAGGAAAGTTCACTTTTAAGTTAAATGTACTTGATGTTTCATGACCCTGAAGGGAGGGATTCTCTGTGTGAACAGTTTTAATTAAGTTTTTATTTTTTTGAATTATTTCGGCTTCTGTAACAGTAAACCTGTCGCTGTACTTCATATAAATAACAGTTTATAAAGGCCTCAGTTGTTTATCCAGCTGTCCAATCACACAGCAGCTGGATTTTGTTTTTAGGAAAGAGAAAATCATGTGACCATGAAGGTTTCACTCCAGCAGCCAATCAGATCGACCAACCAGCTGTGAGACAGAACATTAAAGCTGCGTCCCGACACATCACACACAAATGACTTCTAGCGTATACTTAAATACAATAACAGATTTTATTATCTTAGTGCAAAAACCAAGACATGTTTAAATATTTGGGAAAATGTTTCCATGACAACGAGTTTCCTCTGATGTAGTTTTCCTCCATGTTGTTGTAAAAACAAACAGTCTCCTGTAGTTTTGTTCCATCTCATCTGATCCGTCTCCTCTCCGCCACGAATCGGCGAGACTAAACGCCAAATCATCACATGACTACCTGCGTGTGTGGTTGTCATGGTTACTCACCTGAACATCTCCGTGAGCTCTCCTTTGCACAGTGCTACGATGACGGGGAAGCCCACGCAGGCCGGGACCAGGTACAGCAGAGCGGGCTGCAGACAGGCAGAGAGACAGGCAGGAGAGCAGGTTAACAGCCAGCAGACAGACAGACAGACAGACAGACGGGCCTCCTCTCAGGTCATATTATTGTAGAACTCATCAGTATTTCACATTAGCTTCAGCACCTCAGCAGAGGTTTAAATGAGGTGTCTTTTCCACGCTGACAATAAAAGACAGAATGAAGGAAACAAAGATCACTTGAGAGTTACATCCCTCACATTATAAATTCAAGACTCTCAGAATATTCAAAGCCCCCCCAGTCTACAGTTTACTGTTCTGTCTGTCAGTACACTGATGACAGTCTGTCCTGTACACTTGTATCTATAGTAGTTTCTGGTCTTCAGAGCTCCACACCTCTCCACAAGTGCTTGAAGGATTTTTAAAAACTGATCTGGCTGGCGGTGCTGTTGGTCCTGCCGCCGCCCCCCCCCCCCCAACCCCTGCCCAGGTGAGGTGCCTCGTACCTGTGCGTGTTTGAAGGTGTGCATGACGAAGATGGTGAGGCCCAGTCCGAAGATGTAGGCCAGGAAACTGGAGTAGAAATACGTCCTGCTGTTCTTCTTTAGGCTGCAGGAAGAAAGACAAACAAAGATGGAGGTGGGGAGGAAGAGACCGATCCTGACCTCTGTTTGACACACTAGAAGAAGAAGAAGAAGAAGAAGAAGAGAGGGCGGGTGTTACCTGACGTCGAAGCGCAGCAGCAGGGCGATGAAGATACCTGGGATGACGATGTCACCCAGACCCAGCATGGCAAAGTTACTGGCTCCAAGTCCTTTCTCTAACAGGTCCTGAGGAAAGACCACTGGAGGAGACAGAAGCACAGCATGATGTCAGATATGTAACCTGTATGAAAATAAACACACCTGGTCGGACTCAGACAGGTCGTATGGGGACCAGCAGAGACAGTGACTCATGTATCCAGAGACATGCTGACATTTAGCACACAATCTCAGCCTCACATACTCACATTTGATTGGAGCTTCAAAGGACTTTGCCACTGTTACCATGACGTTGGTCCCAAACACCTGAAGAGAGAGAGAGAGATTATTAGAACAGACACATGAGGTCTAACTTCTCTGTGCAGATGTGACGGTGTGTTCAGGTGCTGCTGGGTTGTGACGGTGTGTTCAGGTGCTGCTGGGTTGTAACTGGGTTGTAACGGTGTGTTCAGGTGCTGCTGGGTTGTAACGGTGTGTTCAGGTGCTGCTGGGTTGTGACGGTGTGTTCAGATGCTGCTGGGTTGTAACTGTGTGTTCAGGTGCTGCTGGGTTGTGACGGTGTGTTCAGGTGCTGCTGGGTTGTAACGGTGTGTTCAGGTGCTGCTGGGTTGTAGTAGGAGTCCATCTTTTAAAGGTCTGGGCTCATATTCATCAAACTTCTAAAAGGGAATTGTTGGACTACAAATTCTTAACTTTTACTCCGACTCACAAACTTAGGCGTAAAAGTTATTCATCAACCTTCTTTTGACTTAAAAATACTCGATCAACTATTCAATGCCTTAAACAATTATGTTAAAATCAATGTCATTCAGATACAGAGCTAGGGGAGATTTGAAAATGATCTTTAGATGAATGGACATGTAGTGTTTTTTTATTTTTATTAAAAATGAACTCACCCAGAAGACGTCGTAGACGAACAGCCCCCCCAACAAGATGCAGCCGGTACTGACGTTGTTCAGGTGGAGCAGCTCCACTCCATTCAGGGCAAACGCCAGGCCAAACAGGTTATTGGCTATCCAGTGCTGTGACATCACACAACACAGACAGGTTATTGGCTATCCAGTGCTGTGACGTCACATAATCTATTGCTATGACTTCATAGCGTGCAAACAGGTGTTTTAATGTACGTGCGGTGTCACTAGCTACTACAGCGACAGTTAACCTTTAACTTTCTTACGGACTTCTCAGACGTTACCTTTTTGAGCAGGTACCAGACTCCCACCACACTGCTGATGAGCAGACACACCAGGTTCTTGGTGTCAAACTCATAGTTGACTATTTCTGCAGAGAGACGGAGAGATGGGTCTGAATCTTCTGGGTCAGATTTAAATGAATAAATAAATAAAAACATTTGTTGTGAGTCAAGTTGAAGAGGTGGTTCAACCAAATTACAAAATGTGTATTTTCTCTGCCTCCACCACAAAACAATGGAGGTGAATGGGATTTAGTTTGTTTCTGAATCATCAGTAGAGATTTGATGGTAAAACTGTGAAAACTGTAAATGGTCTCACCTTCTTTGGACTCTCCAGAGCCCTGAGTGAAGAGCAGCTGGAACTGTTTGTTTGGGAAAGAAGCTGGAAAGATTCTGGACATCAGAGGACTGAGAGACAGAAACAAGAAGGAAGTATATGTCAAGTATACAACATCAACGCAATTCATTTACTTTGCTTATTTCACATTGATGAGTGTTGCTTTACCTCATAGTGTGAGACAGAGCCAGGACGCCCAGGCCAAAGAAGTAGACAGACAGCAGCAGGTTGATGTACTCTTGAGAAAATACCTGCGTCACAACACATGACCAACGCATGTATCAAACCCTCTCCGCGTGAAATGCTTTAAAAACAATGGCTCTACACGAGGCCCCTGGAGAAGGGCAGAGGAAACCCCGAGTTACCTTGAAGAAGAGGTAGAGCCCAAACAGAGTACAGCTGGCGATGATGGGAAACCTCGCGGCGTCTCGACTGGTGATCGTTTCTGGCATGTCTGCTGCATTCTGGGAGGAGAGAGGAGGAGAGACGGGAGAGAGATGAACACAGAGAGAAGACCAGATGTCTTTCAGAGATAATCTACTAAACTACGAGTTAACTCAAAGCCATACCAACGCCACTGAAGTTAGTTGAAGTGAGAACCACACGAGTTCAATTCTGAAGAGTTTAAACAAAAATAACATAACTGATGATTTTCCACCAGCAGCTTGAGCTTCATGTATTTAGGAAACGACGGATTCCACTTTGAAGATTATATTTGATTTATTTATTTGGACTGTTGAATGTTTGTAGTTGGGACCATCGTTTCAATCAGTAATAAAAACCAATTCATTATTCACCAAGCTGGAAAAAACATCTGACGACTCGCCGACTGCTTGTGTTTCTTCACCCGTCTCACTTGTTTTTTCTGATGTCAGTGTTCCCAGATCTCAGCTATTAACTTGGTAAATACAATGTTATTAATACTTATGTTATTAGTTGTAATTAACCAGAATTATGTGAATAGAAACCTTGTATTCTGAGAACAATGGGACGCCATCAATCAGCATTATTTTAATTATTAAAATGTTATCTCATCAGACTCAAAGTGCTTTCAAACACTCTATAATTAGTGTTCTGGTTGGTCTGACGAGGCTAAACATCTTTCATCATGTGATCCTGAATCAAACATGGCCGACGGCTGATGAGAACCTGCTGCCAACATTAAGCTGAATTAGTGGGTGTTCAGACCGATAACAGTCCTGCATTTGGGGGGGGGGGGGGGTCTGCTTCTTCAGGTGAGACAATGAAATATAATGAAGTGAGGAACACATTCACCTTTTCATCACAGAGCAGAACACTGCATCGACGTTTGAAGGTGATCAGATCTTTCGTCATGATGTGAGGTTAACATTATAAATATGGTGCTCACGTTACAAAGCAATCTACAGCACCAGAAACGTGCTGGGAGAACCTCTGCTTTGCCGCCTTTTTACACTTTCAAACTTTCAGGAAGTATTTTCTACACCGCGGACGGAGAGATCAGTACGGAGGTCCTCGTCCTCTCAGATCTGAACTGCTGCTGTTAGCAAACACACAGACAGACACAGATGGACGACAGCAGACTGACAGAAGTCCCTGAGAGAGACGCCTACGAGTCACCTCCATCTATATTCTCCTCCATCTACTCCCCTGAGGGAGAAACTGGGACAGAAGAGAGGAGGAGGAGGAGGAAGAGGAGAGGATCCTTGTTGCTGCTGTGTTAAAGGAACCGTTCAGTCAAATCACTGGTGAAGTTTCTGTGCTGTATAAAGACACTCAGTGAGCTGATGTTTTAACAAACTACAACACATCAGAAGAAGAAGAAGAAGAAGAAGTCTGTAGACGTGCAGGTACGTCTGTCTGTCTGTGGGTTTAGATAATAGATGGTGGACATGTAAACGCTCTGGAGCAGCTAATAACATTAATGATCTGCATCCATTAGATGCATCAATGTTCGTCAAAATGTGTCAGTCAGAAAAGCCGGGCACTGTGATTGGCCAGAGGCACGTTCACACAGTTTCTATTGGAGCTCAAAGCTACACAAAGTTTTTATGTACAGAACACTAATAAAAAATTTAATGAAAAATTTAAACAGATGATCAGTACGTTTAATGATAAAAATAGCTGTTAGCTTCAGGTCTGAGACTGTTCTCTGTGAGTCTTCATGCGAGTCAGTCACATTAAAGTGTTAGCTACGAGCAGCACCGACTGATCCTGTGTGTGCTACGATCAGCTGATCCGAAAAACAACAACATACAGCAAACAGTGTGTGACATCACCATCTTGAAGGTTTGTGGATTAACATTTTAGATTCTAGATTCTGCGTCTGTGGTGTCACATATTCACAGTTGAAAGGTTTAATGTTACTTTTACTTTATTTATATTCCAACAGTTCCCCGACTGAATTCTAAATTTTCCTGATTTTAGACATTTAGCATTTTACTCAGGCCACGTTCTTGAACGGCCGCTTGTGTTAACATTTGAGACGTTTGGCTTCTTTTGTTTGAAAGCGCTTTGGAGAAAAACATGTTTACAGCAGCTACAGATCAACACGGTCCTCCATGTGGAGTCGTGTTTGTGTCTCCTGATGAATGAAGTCCAGTCTTCTCTCTCTGTTAGATCTGGTTCTGGTCTCCTCCACCTCCTGAGGGAAACATCTGTCACAGCTGCTAAATGCTGCACTGTGTTCAGCAGCTCGTCTCTCTGTCTCTGTCTGCTGCCGGGCAGCTTGTGTTCAGTGGCTTCATCTGAACAGGAAGCTACGAGAGCTGTGACCCCCCCCCCCCCCCCCCCCCCCCCCCCCCCCCCCACCCGCCCAGTGTTCATGTGTTTACTGTTGTGTTAGTGCTGTAAACAAACAGTGTGTGTTTGTTTGTGTGTATCGGGTGCTCTCAGCGGCTCTCATACTCACTCTGAACCCAGAATCGTAATCATTTTCTCCGAGCTCCTACAGACAGACAGACAGACAGAATGGATGGACAGACAGATGTGCACAGACAGGGAGAGAGAGGGATCAGATCGGCAACACAGAGGAGGACTGGAAGCACGACCCAAAATATATCAAATCATCACATTGAATTCTGAGAGGAAAACAGATTTAATGATTAAAGGTTTTTATAGTATTTGACCTCATTATAAAGATGGCTGACGAGAGAGAGACAGAGACAGAAACAGAGAGAGAGAGACAGAGACAGAGACAGAGAGACAGAGAGAAGATGACATGCAACAGAGCTCAGGAGCCGGATTCAAACCCAGACCGGGCCTCTGCTGGCCTCCGTACTTCCTCACTGTGAGCCAATGATATTAAAGCTTAATAATGACAACGGGTCTGTATTTTCAATGACAAGCCTTCACTTTAGTGTGCAAACATCTCTTAATGTTCGCTGGTTGTGATCTGCAGATGAATCACTGATGGTTACGACTCAGGAGGAGGAAAGAAGAAATAACTGGAGAAATGACGGACTGCTTTCACTCAAAATGAGTTCAATCCATTTGTAGGAATGAATGTAATGTGTGTGTAAACTAGTTGAGATACATTTAACTGATCTGTCAGACAGACAGATGTCATGGATCAGCCTCAAATTAAACTAAAGAGCAGCTTAACGCCTTAGTTTAGGTTTTTTAGCTCACGTGTTTCTGCATCCCAAATAACACTGAACTCTTTTCACCTGAACCACTTTTCAAACTGCAAACACAAACCAGAGTTACGGCTTCCTGACATCTGCCACACCTGGATTGCAGATTAATTCAGATATCAATGAACGGTTTGGTCCATAAAATGTCTATTGAAAAGACTGAAAGAAAGAGCAAATATTCACATTCTGTCATTTGACTTCAGCTCTAGAGACACACATCAACTTAAAAAAAGGCAGATTTAGTATTGTGTTACTCTTTAAACAGTTTGTTTGTTGTAACCTCAAGTTAACTATATGATATACAAGGCAATAATAATAATAATAATAATAATAATAATAATGTAAACTGTCAATCAACGTCAGCTCAGTTTCATTCAGTTTTCATTAATATCTTCGTTAACTCTCCTCCTTCATCTTCCTACTACTGGTCCTCTGATGCACAAACAGCTGCTTACTAAAAGATAAAGACAATACCTTCATTCAAAATATGGCCTAATTACTCATTTTTAAATTATATCAATTTTGCAGAACTGCAAAGAAAAGATATTAAACATTCTCTGTTTGCAGAGGACTTCCTGCTTTTCTCTGTTTTGTTTTGTTTGGACGACTGAACCTTGGACTGGATTATGATTGATCTCTAAATTACTGTGAAAAATACCAAACGATTGATCAAGAAAATGGCCGACAGATCTGTCAATAATGAAAATAACAATTTGTTGGACAATAAAGTGTAATGTTTGACTTCAGTATCTTACAGTCCACTGTGATGAGCGTCAACTACACACTGTGATATTCTGACATATATCCACTTTAGAAGGTTGATAATATTTATTAATATCACCAAGTCTTATCTCTTTGTTGTGTCCTGTCAGCAGTGGAGGAAGAAGTACTTTTACATCAGTAAAACTAGCAATACTACAGTGGAAAAATAAGTCCTTCATTCAAATCTTACTTACAAAAGTACAAAAGTATTAGCATCAAAACATAATTAAAGTACCAAAAGTACTCATTATACAGAATGGTCCATTTCAGAATAATATAGATGATATTATGGGATTATAATTATTGATAAGTGAATGTGTTCATCACTTTCATGTTGCAGCTGCTGAAGGTGGAGCTCATTTTCATATTCGTATATATATATATATTTACTAGTTGATTTATAGTTTGTATTAATAATCTGAATCTGTAAAGGAACTCCAGCTGTCAGATAAATGTAGTGCAGTAAAAAGTACAATATCAGCCTATGAATTGTACTTCAGTAGAAGTATAAAGTCGCATTACATGGAAATATTAAGTACAAGTACCTAAACTTCATACTTAAGTGCAGTACTTGTAAATACAGTAAATGTACTTGGTTACATCCCACCAGTCATCATTACACTGAGCTGCTGCTTCAGAAACCATCACCATCATCATCATCACCACCACCACCTCCAGAGGATGTGGGAGTCTTTACCGGTAACACGCACCACTGCGCATGTCCGCAAATCCCCCAAAAAGAGTGCAAATAAATCCTGCTTGTACACGTCTCTCTCTCTCTCTCTCTCTCTCTCTCTCTCTCTCTCTCTCTCTCTCTCTCTCTCTCACACTCACACACACACACACTCTCTCACACTCTCACTCTCAGTCGCCCCCCCCCCCCCCCCCCATGCTGTATCACTGCTCTGTGATCAGCTCCACGTCACTTTAAAGTCCTCCGTCACTAATATATTTAACAGGTTGTATTTGCTGTCGTCTGTTTCTCGTGTTGGAGGTTTGGGCTCCTGGTCGAGCTCTCCGGCTGCCGTGTGGCCTTGTGACTCACTCGGCCAGGTAAAAGTTTGACAGCAGGTAAACACCGGAGACAGAAGCGTAAAGAAAGACCTGGTCCTCCGGCATCACGTCAACAGGGACCGTCACTGGACCAACAGACAAGAAGAACTAAACAATACTTTTGTTTTCGACCCTGTAAAAGGACCCTAAAACCCACCACAAGGCCCCACAGAGAGCATCAGTAACGGGATGCAACACGCTGAATAAACACCGTTAAAACACCGTGAATAACCGTTAAAAAGCTAACAGCTGTAACGTCAGTGTCTCAACCTATTTCTGAACGGACAACCGTCACATTTTAATGATGTTGTGAACAACTTTAACTCATAAAATGCTGTATTTAAGTGAAGCCTGGTCTTTTCTCGGTGTTTAGTTTGAGGAATATTGTTGATGACATTTCACCTGGAAAGCCGTTAGCTAGCCGTTAGCCGAACTAGCTAGCCGGTGGAGGCTAACGGTAGACGGGCTGAACTGAAACCTCATCACCGAGGTCCGTTCAGGGGGACCGCCGCTGAAAGTTACCTTAGACTTGGAGCAGGTGACGGACCGCAGGGCTCCGAAGAAGATGGGCAGGAGCGCCATGAACACCAGGCTGCCGTATGCCAGCGCCGTGCCCTCCGGGCTGGCCACGAATTTAGCCGTAGCGTTGAGCGCCTCGGTTCCGTTGGAGTCCGTGGCGTTCAGGGCTTCCAGGACGGCGGCGGCGGCGGCCTCCGGGGCCGAGGCCGGGACTGGTTCAGCCTCAGACATGGTTCTTCAGAGTCGGGCTTCAAGGGACCGCGGGCAGTTCTGGAGCGGTGGCAGAGGCTGGCAGACGGATAGAGGAGGAAGCTGAAGCTGCTTCTCATTCATCTACTGGAGCTGCCGGAGTCTCGTTAAGGCCACGTTTCCTAAAGCAGTGAGCAGAGAGGAGGCAGGAGTGAAGAGGTCTCACTCTGCCGCTGTTTCCGGGGACCGTAAACATCACCGACAAATTGTCTGCTTCCATACAAAATGTGTTAAATTAAAGGTATCTGCTGCATTAAGGGCTGTAACTGACAATTATTTCCCATGTCAATCAATTTGGTCATTATTAACTGATTTCTAGATTAACTGATTAATTGTTTGGTCTATGAAATGTCAAAAAACAGTTACAAGCCCATCACAATTTCCCAAAAGCAAACCCAAAGACGCTGGTGGGGATTGCTGCCAAAGTGCCCTCTTGGATGCCTCTATGGTAGATGAAACATGATTAAGTGCCCTCTACAGTCGCCCAGTGTGCAGTGCGCTGTAGTGCCCCTCCAGTGGAGAAAACACAATACAGTGCCATGAAAAGGGTTTGGAACTGTCACTATAAATGCATTACGGCTTTCTGCATCCACCACATGCAGCTGATGCCGTCATTATTTTTGTTGCCCCCGCCCCTCAGACAGCCTGAGACCGCCACTGCCCAAAGACATGCTGAACAAGCCAAACTGTCATTGTCTGTCAAAGTCAAAAAGACATTTTGCTGAGTAATGTGAGTTATCCATCCTCTGACCACTGGCCTCAAACAGTACGACATCCCATAATATGTTGCAGAGGAAGGGAAATAAGTGAGGAGGAAACTGATGGCAGACCAAAGTCCCCACTTGACAAACAGGTGTTAATAAAATATAGCCACAGCTGCTTTCAACATTTTCACTTTAACTCCCGACTAGGAAAAGTTGAATAAAACTACTTTTCAAGTCTGAGTTCCTTCTCAGGAGGTTGGGAATGTTTTCTCTAACAGTTCATGACATGACTGGCTGTCCACACAGTCAATAATCAAGTGCACAGAGATCTGTACAAATGTTATTTCAGTCAAACCAGGAGCCTGATCAGAAAACTTCTTCATTAGGAATCCTGTAAATACAACGAGGCAGGTACCATCTGTTCCTGATACCCACCTGCTGGTGAGACAGACCAAGTATGACACATCTTCCCAAAAATAGACGATCTCTGCTGTGAGGAACTGGCGCGTCTTCTTCGTTGGTGGAACAAGTTGTTCAGGAACAGGGCGGCTGCAGACGCACAGCAGCACATACTCACGTGACAGCAGGCCAAAACCAAATGTGTTCAGTTTATAGAAAAGCACAAAAGATGGAAGAAAAAGGGATTTCATCACTTTTCGCCTGAAGAATTATGTAAATGATTTATTTATTAATCAAAATTTGAAAATGATGAATTATCAAAATAATTGACATTTAATTTTAATAATTGAATGATTCATTTTCCATTGTAGTAAATAGGCTAAAATGTGCAAAACCCCAGATATGATACTTGAATGTACAGTAGTTTGTTACACACACATTAACGCTGTTTGCCGTCTGTAGTGTGACAGAAGCTGTTATATTGTAAAAGTCATCAGGCTTCATAGAATGACGACATTTTAAGCATTTTAATTTCAACATAAAAAACTTTACTGAATATTAAAAACACATAAAAACACACAAACAATAAATGTCTAACAACTTCCTGACATATTCAAAATATTTACATCCGTTTCTGTACAGACAGAGAAGATGATGGAAAGAGAGAACAGTAAGAATAATAACAGTTAAAGAAGCCAGTTATATAAAGTGTTATTAAAATTCAATCTACAGTACATACATTCATTAAGAACGAGTAAAAAGTCCTCTGATACAGGACTGTTTTCTGATATGATTATGCAGAATGGCACATTTCAGAATAATATATATTATATAACTGGATTATAGTTAGTGATGCATTAATGTGTTCATCACTAACGTTGCTGGTGAAGGTGGAGCACATTTTAATTACTTTATATACACTGCTGGGCAGCTTAATTTATAATAATGTATAAACATTTATTTCGTATTAATAATCTGAATCTGCAAAGTAACACGTATCTAAATCTGAAAGGTAGAAAGTAGCATAAAATGAAAATACTCCAGTGAAGTATCTCAAAATTGTACTTAAGTACAGTTCCTGAGTAAATGTATTTAGTGACATTCCACCAGTGGTCATAATCCTAGTAATCAGAGTATTGATGTGCAGGTGAACAAGACAGAAACAGACGATCACAGAGCAGACAGGAAGGGCTGAACGATGGCAGACACACTGAGGAGGACCAGGAGGGGCGTGGCCTGGAGGAGAAGGGCGGAGCTCTTTAGTGTCACCTCCACAGGCAGGTGGTCGCTCATCTCCAGCACCTGGCAGACAGAAGCAACAGAGCACAGAGTCAAACAACGAGTTCATTTCCATCCACTTGCTTCTATGTGCATTTTGTCACCTCCGACTTTAGAGTCGGCTGAATTTCTGTCAGATCTGATGTCTTTTGACGTGCAGTTTGAGGATGGTCATGACGCCTGATTAACACTTTCATCTAACACTCCATTAGTACTACATGTACTACTTCCATGTATTTCTTTTTCAGAATAACCAGGATTACCTGAAAATGAAGTCAGCTACTATTTCAGTCTGGACAAAAGTGGACCGACCGACATATAAAAAGGAAAGAGGACAGACAGACAGACATACCTTCGTCTTGGTGAGTTTGAACTCTTTGGCAAAGTTGAAGACCGACGCAGAGAACGGACTGATTGCCTTCAGGAAGGGTTGCCCATGTACCACGATCCTGACACACACACACACACACACACACACACACACACACACACACACACACACACAGAATATAGATACAGTGTGAGCTGAAATCTGGTGCTACAAAACTACATTCAAAAATATGCAAAAATAAAGATTCCCTTTGTTTCCTCCTTGCATCATCATCCTTCTTTTCTCATGTCCTCCCTCACACACACACACACACACACACACACACACACACACACACACACTTGTCTACCTGTCATAAGCACAGCTGGTCTCGTCGGTGACGGTGGTGTCCACTCGGTCTCCGATCAGCCAGGAGAATTTTGAACTGGTGAACAGTCTGATCTTTTTCTTGTTGGCTCGGGTCACATAAGCACAACTGGCGTGGAAATCTCCCAGGAACATCACATTCTGCGCGCACACACACACACACACAAATATCACGGTAAAGAGTATCATCATGATAATAAAATATAGTAAAATGACTTCACACCATTACCTTGCCTTGGATTTTGCAGCTTTGTTGGACTCATAAAAGGTAAAATGTTGTGTTTGATTTTTTTGTTATTCCACAGTCAGAGTTTATGATCCAATGCATCCGTCTATAAAACTTTGGAAACTATAGAACTTTGTAGTCAGTGTTACCTGCTGGGTGTTAATAGCTAAAAGGCAGAAAGTTAGAAAAGAATGGCAATGGACTGTGGCACAGTCGTACTGGACTCTGCACACCATCTCCCCTTTGTCCTTAAGACAGTGCTTCTTGTTTTTGACTTGTGTCTTGGGACGAGACACAACCTTTAAGGCTAAAGTCAAGCAACAAAAGTCTTCTGTGTGAAACAGCACAGATTACATGACAGATTTGAACCCCAGTGACAGCAGCCTTAAGCCTTAAGCCCAACATCACAGGGGAAGGTGGTGAATTAAATATTCACTGTGCTGGTTGGTAATTTAACTCATCGTTCATTATAACCCTGGTGAAATTACAGGATCTGGCCTGTGAAAGAGATGGACTTTCTGCAGGACACAGACAAAAGCCTCCACAGGGGGGCGTCGGAGAGTTGAAGCGGGGGGGGGGGGAGGGAGAGACGCAAGGCAAAGAAACTGCATGAGGTGAATTTAATTCAAAGTTGTTTAAGACATCGTCCCATCATCACATGAATTGATCACAAGACGAGACACATCAGGATACCATGTCTACCTTTGTATATGCACCCCTATACTTCTAGTTGTGGCGCCACAAAGATGCATCCGCTTGACTTAACATGGGCAGAAAAGGATCTCAAAGCTGTATGAACTCATGTCCTGAACAGAGGAAAAGTTACTGGAGGGTGCCTGGTGCTAGCCAGCCAACACCCTCCCTTCCTATCAACTCTCATCTCCTCACCGCGTTGTTCCATTTCTTGCTGACTTCCACGAAGACGTCGTAGAGCCGGTCGATCTCCTGGACGGCCTGACTGGGTTCAGTGTGCAGAGGAACCAAAACAAACTTCTTGATTGCTGCAGGACAGACAGAAGGAAGAAAGGGAAGGAAAAACAAGAACAGGAAGGAGAGAGAGAACAAATAACAAAGAGAGGATGGGTAAAAGTAATTTTCTTCTTTCTTTCTACAGTTTCTTCCACACCCTGCAGCTCCTGTATTCAAGTCCACCTGGTGTCAATGAGCTAGTTTCGATGTGTTTTGTGTCCACTGACCAGTTTTCTGGCTTTGGAACTGAACGGCGAACGGCTCTCTGACGAAGGACTGTTTCTTTTGGTACTGATGCTGCCCCGTCACGTTCACCGTCTCTGTCCTGTTTGGAGAAGACAACAGGTTCAGAAGACGGATAGTCAGCAGCAGACGAATAAGACTGCTGGTAAATCCAGAGTGGAGGTGTCATTCAAGACGAGCTAAAAATAAGCTCAAATGCTTAAAGCTAATATCTAAAAATGTTTTAGCTCTAATTTCCCTCTTATCTGACTCAGATCTTACTACCAGACACACTGGAAGGATTGTTGTGTTTTTAGACTATCCAGGTGTGCACAGGTGTGTTTCTCTTCCTGGACAAGCAGGTACAGAAACTGATAACAGCACTGTGTCTTACCTGTAGATGAAAACGTACTGCTGCATGTTGTTGGGAGAGTTTCCCAGACTCTTACTGGACACTGCCTGGTAGGTGTACTCGTCATACCTCAACACAACACAGACAAACTACCGATTACTAAAACACAGCAGAAAGACAGCAGTCAATACAGCAACACATCACACTGCTCAGAGTATGGAGAACAAGCTGTACACGTTCATCAAAAGCTTCACTCTCACTGTCCCACAAGGATTATATGTTGGTGATTTTTACAATTTATAAAGACTGAAACTTTTACTTAAATCCTTACTTATCTAGGTAAGTTTCACTGAGGGCAATGCTCTCTTTTTCAGTAACACTCGCACAGTTAGAGTTGGAGGAGTTTGGTTTAAGGGCACCTCACCGAAGGTTTACTGTGGTGAGAAATGCTATTTCACTTCACTTTGCCAACCCAGGCTCATCCCGACAGTCTGGGATTGAAACAGGGTTGGAAAAGCTTGCGTCTTTTTTTGGCAAACAACTGTTGGGACAGCCCCGAGGTGGAAATGAACTAAGTACAACATCCCTAGATTGAGATCCATTGGACTAAACTAGCTAACCGTATATAAAGTAGATAAAACTAGCTAACCATATAAAAAGTAGTTAAAACTAGCTAACTGTATATAAAGTAGTTAAACTAGCTAACTGTATAAAAAGTAGTTAAAACTAGCTGAAGTAGTTAAAACTAGCTAACTGTATATAAAGTAGTTAAACTAGCTAACTGTATATAAAGTAGTTGAACTAGCTAACTGTATATAAAGTAGTTAAACTAGCTAACTGTATAAAAAGTAGTTAAAACTAGCTGAAGTAGTTAAAACTAGCTAACTGTATATAAAGTAGTTGAACTAGCTAACTGTATATAAAGTAGTTGAACTAGCTCCACCTCGAGCAGCTACAGCAGTAAAATGCTGCTCTAACATTGATGCATCAGTAACAATAATTTAGCATTTAGCTGATCCTTCTGTACTTTTACTTAAGTAGAATTTTAAATGCAGTAAACTCTTACTGGTAACGGAGTATTTTTACATTGTTGTATTGCTACTTTTACTTAAGTATAGAATCTGAGTACTTCTTCCACCACTGGGAAAGCCCTTAGTTAGCTCCCATATTAGCCTTTCCATATTTTCCCTTAAAATGACTTGTTTTAGGCTTTTCACACTGCACTTAGCCCTAGGCTAAGGGAGCTGTTAGTGTCAGACTGAGAAAACTTTTTCACACTGGCACAATCCTGGCACATTCCAAGTGGGCGAACCCCAACGTTAGCCTAGGGCTTGCTGGCCCTGCTCCAGAGCAAGTTTAGCCCCGAATTTCTGGGGTTATCCCCCAAAAATCGACTAAACACAAGGCTAAAAGGTGCCAGTGTGAAAAAGGGCTAAGTTAGCCAAGGGCCACTCTTTGCCCAGGGCTAAAGATATGCAGTGTGAAAAGCCTCCTCAACAAGACGTTTCCCATAGATTCACACATGCACAACAACCTTGTTTTAGACTGTTAACAATATAATAATAGGTAGGAATCATGCTTTTTATCCCATGTTGATTAGTGGTCTACAGCCTCAGAATGTTCCCAGCGACACCAAAAGACATGCACTTGTTAAGTAAGAAGAGTGTGAGCAAATGCTATCCATTAGCGTAACCAGCTACCCAAAAAATTAAATTCATTTTTTTTTTTATTCAATTAAATCAGCAAAATCAGATTGTTAGACATCACCAGAAAGAAAGCAGCTGCCTTCTGAGCAAAGCAAAACCTTGTTCCAACAATATTACTGGGGTTAAATCGGGCTATTTAAAAAAATGGAGCCAAAAGACGGCGTATATATTTATCTGGATATTAGCAATAGTGGAATGAGTACTAGACAAAGAGAAACATACTCAAATGGAAGTATGGGCGTTAATCTACTACAAGATTACTTGAAAACTATACCAGTAAAAGTACATAAGAGTAGTTCAGTAAGAGCATCAGTGACTTATCCTCAATATCCACAGTATTTCATACAACATATATTCCACCTCTTGTGCAAACTGTTAACCTTTATCCACAAACACCAAGCAAATGTAGGGCACTTTCTAATCTCCCCACCATTTCTGACACTGTTAATGTTGCTGGTCAGTCCTCAACCTGTTCAGTAATAGTCCTTTCGATCCATCTCAGTCCACGTTTACATCTCAGCGCTAACAAAACTGCATTCGGTTTGTTAACTGCCTTCGATTCTGATCTAATTTGTGCCTGGATGTGGCGTCCCATAAGGTTTAGTACTTGTTCTACTACTTTTCTATGTTTACATGCAGAATCTAAGTCACATTTTCAAGAAATATGACACAGATGTTCAATGTTTTGCTGACGACACTCAATTCTATGTTTGTGTTGCAGCCAATGACCCTTCCAGCTTTGGAATATCTACGAACGACACAAGATGTCATGCTTTAGAGACTATAAATGATTAACCTCACTGAGATGTTTTTACCACACAGATAACTGTATTATTGTGACGTATACAGAATTGATCTTTCTTAAATAGTCAAATAAATGAACTGAATTGTGTGTATGGTACGTAAAATGTTTGATATAATGCTTGTTGGCTAAATCATGCCACAATAAGATGTATTTTTCATATAGCCCAAAAACCCAATTTAACCCTTGGATATAATTAGGTGTGACACTTTATTTTGGTATGTCTTTGGTATGACTCTCAACAAGGGCAGTTTCAACAGACAACAGACAATCCTCTAGCTGCAGCCTCTAGCTCTTTCTGATCACCATCTGTATGTAACTACAGTATGGAGATAATGTACTGTAGATCCAGAACATGTTTAGCCTAGCTTAGCACAAACACTGGAAGCAGGGGGAAACTGCTAGCCTAGTTCCATCAAAAGTAAAAAAAAAAAAAAAAGGATAGCAGTCCCCCTCACTTTTGTGCTAAGCTAAACTAGTCATATTGTATATCTCTGTAATGGATGCACAGAGCTGTTCCTTTAACCTTAAAGTTAAACAGGGACACAAAGAATGCTTTATTGGATGAGTCACATAAACTCTTAAAAGTTAATGTGGATTTAAATCTGGATAATTCAGTTTCTATCTGTCTGACATTGAACAAATACTTGTCGGATAAACCTTTTGATATTGAGACTTTTGAGATCTGCTTGACAGCCAGCTGACAAGTTGCTGAGTGACTGTAACAGTGACTATCCAAAATAAAGTGTTGCCTATTATCACAGGCATTAGGATTAGTAAAGAGGACAAATAAAGGTGATTGGGAAGATTAATTAGGATTAGATGATGTTCCACATGCTCATAAAATCCACTGTACCTGTCAGTTTCCCTGTTGGAGGCAGACAGCAGACACATACAGGTAATGATCACTATACTGTATTAATATACATGATGCGGTCACAGCAGAGTTAGTATCTGAGAACATTCATTTTCAAATCCTTCAGTTTAGTAGGTGACGTTTTGTAAACATTCAGGTAGTGAATAATGTCAAACACGAGAGAGAGACTTCACAGCTGATGCTGTATCTAAAATCAGCCTTTGCTGTTGAATAAATTAGCATTTCATTGTATAAAACATAATCATTTTGTACTTTCATCTGTTCTCTGAACCCTAAAATGAACCTGTCTCACCCTCAGTTTAAAAACATCTCAAATGAAAAGGCTTTCAGTCTTCTTTGGATTATTAAATTGGTCAAATTCAAAAGCACAAATATTAGCTACAACTAACAAAGACACTGACAGAAACGAGGCGACCAGAGATCTGCAGGGGGGGAAGCAGTGGTTAATGAGAGTGACCTGCTTCAGTAGTTTCCACTGTACCTGTTGAGAGAAGACAGCAGACTTTTGATGGCTTTACCGTCAGAATCCATCACCTCCTGCAGGAGACAGATATCACAGCGGGACACAATCTGCACACAGACAGACAGACAGGAAGACAGACAGTCACATTTAAAGCATTGGTTTTTAAGCACATTAACTAAAAAAAATGTTTGCTGTCAGTTTTTAAATCGAGTTCCTTCCAGACAGCCATAGTTTTCATTTCATTTCAAGGAAAAAACGCCTCCATGCCATTTGAAAATTGCTGCAAATTTACTGCTACTCTACTTCTACTTTAGATTCATCAGAAGTTTTTTTAATTAAGTTCAAAGTTCATTCTTGGAAACATCAGTTGAGAAAACAGGATGAGAGGTCCTGAAAGACTCACACATCACAATCACAATCATTTCAAGGTTTTTCAGACGTTATAATCCAGGACAGCAGGAGATACTCATTTATCTTAGAATCTGGCAGAAAACATCAGGAACATGTTCAGCTTATTAATAAGAGGCAGAGTCTAGATGGGAGACAGGGTGGACTTCAGCCCTCTGGACAGAGTATACAGCAAGGACATTTCTTTTTCTCTCTCTGACACATTTTAACCAGCTGTCGTCATATAGTTTATCTCCCATAATGACCTCCTACACCCCCGACAGTTCTCAAAGATGAAAACAAATCAGATCCAACGACAAGCTCAAATATATACGCCCACGTTTTGTAAAATTAAATGGTATCATCACAGCAGCAGAAAATAAATACACTACTCTGACTTAGCCTACTTTCAGGGACACACTTCAGACTGGGGACGGCTTGTCCAACAGCCGTGTCCCCATTTGGGAAAAAGATGATTTTTGGGTCAGTGGTTGAGGTTATGGTTAAAGCAAGTCTCCAGGAATTTAAAGTGTGTGTGTGTGTGTGTGTGTGTGTGTGTATATGTGTGTGTGTACGTGTGTGTGTGTGTGTGTGTGTCCTACCCGTGTCAGAGTGTGCATCACTCTGTAGTTTGACGCCTTCATCGAGTTGAATTTCTGCACATTGTAGGCACAGATCCTGAATACTGAAGCTGTTGCTCCCCCAACCAGGAGGGTGAAGAAAGAGAAGAGGAGGAGGAGAGGAAGACGAGGAGAGCGCCACCTCATGGTTGAACTGTGGAGAGAAAACAAAAGACACGCAGTGTGACTGATGTGAACACATGGTTTTATGTGCAGAGTCTAAATTAACAGCTGTAAATTCTGTCTCTGTTGTTGAATTGTGACAACGTCTACACACAGTTACCTCTGAGACGGAGCTTCACGTTAACTGGTGTCTGATAAAGTTTAACTGAATGTCTGGGCAACACCCAGCAGGGATTAAGACCACGCCCACCACCTGGACAGGTAACAGGTGTTGCCAGCAGTCTGTCAGGCTGACTCAGCATTAACAACGGATCAGATCAGCCAACTGTCAGCATGAACAGAGCAACATACTGCAAAGTTATTCTATATTGTTCTTATTGTCAAACATTCTCATGTGTCCGTCTCAGTCCTGTCTCACTTCCTGTCTGTGGCTCTCAGCTCTCAGCTCATTGGTTCCTGCTGAAGACGTCAATCTTTAAAAACTCCTCACAGATATATAGTTTCATGTTTAAAAGGCTCAGTCATTCCCTCCAACAGCTGCTCGCTGGAGTTTTTATCAAACTAACAGCAGGAAATAGTGCATCTGTTGGGGACTATTTTCAGCGGCGGATGAATCCACATGTGGCGCTCTAGTGAGTGTTTGTGGCAGCAGGACGGTGTGTGTGAGACTGAGTCCAGATAAACTACAGTGTGCGTGTTCATGGTGATGAAGGAACAGTATCATTCAATCTGAGTACTGAGTACTGGTGTAATAATGTAGTAATGACTACCGAGTACTGCTGTGATCTCCGGTTTACACCTGGAACACCACGCAAGAGTGTTTTATGCACATGAGAGAGAAACAAATATTTGACTACACTTTGTATCAGTGTGTGACATGAATAAAGGTCCAAACATTACTTATAAAAAGGGAGAACAACATCCTGCACAAGCCCACAGAAAAACAGACCTCAGGACAAAAGAGAAAGAAAATCTGGCTTTTCTTTTAGGTTGTGTGTGTGTGTGTGTGTGTGTGTGTGTGTGTGTGTGTTTACACAGAGTCAACAGAAATCCAGAGACTCACAGACTTGATGATGGCTGTAAAAGCTGTTTTGTGTGAGTTGTTTGGAAGTCTCTCCGAGCTGCGACTAAACAGTATTCATGTCGGCTGAATGTTCAGAGTCAGCCAGTAGAAAGGAGGCCACCTCATGTGTGTTACCTGGACGTGTCAGTTACACAGAGGAGGAGTCTCGCATACTGTACAAATGAATGTAGAGAAACCTGTCTGTAGAGTAAACA
Organism: Enoplosus armatus; assembly: GCF_043641665.1. Classification (NCBI taxonomy): domain Eukaryota; kingdom Metazoa; phylum Chordata; class Actinopteri; order Centrarchiformes; family Enoplosidae; genus Enoplosus; species Enoplosus armatus. The sequence continues at coordinate 25,193,254 of NC_092187.1, read as the reverse complement.
AGAAGGATTCATTCGTCACATTTAACTCGAGGCTAATGTTCACTAAGTAGAATGAGAGTAAAGACAAGAATTAGAGAAACAAAATCAGTTGTAAGGCAGACTATAATAAATATATGTATATATATGTCTTGGTGTCAGACATGTCCGTCTCCGTCTTGAGGAACTTTGATCGATTGTGGAAACACAACACGATGAGTCGGCATTCTCAGTGTTAGAGAGCGGCACGCAAACAGGAAGTGTGCTCTGGATTCAGAAGCAGAGACTCCACAGGAACAACAAGACTGCAGCCAATAATGGAGGGAAATATTCAAACACCGCCGGCAGGGGACGAGACACAGAACCCAGAATCACAGCAGGAGGGCGGGAATTTAAATATGAACTTCATCTCTGTCTGTAAACGTCGTCAACTCCAGCAGCTTTTCTCATCTTCCTCGTCAAACGAGGGAACGCAGTGTGTGAATGTGTGACAGGTTGAGTGGTTCGACTGGTCTGATGGACGAGTGTGAGCATGTTCAGGCCTGAGGGGGGGGGGGGGGGGGGGCCGCGGGAGCAGCTCTGGAGGAACTGATCACACTGATATAAAGGACCTGGACCTGAGTAAAGCTGCTGACGATGCATTTCAACGGTCAGCAGCAGTAAAGCTGAGGAACCTGCAGATCGCCACTTTAACATTAACTCGTTTCTGCAGTTAGTTAACACACAGTCAGTCAGCAGTGAGTCAGTTGTGTATGTTTCAGGCCTCTCAGCTCCCCCCAGGTCCTCCCAGCACCTCCCAGGTCCCCCCAGCTCCTCCCAGGTCCTCCCAGGTCCTCCCAGGTCCTCCCAGGCCTGCAGGTGGAGGGACCAGTCGAGTGACTTCTGTTCAAACCTTCAGCACTCCCTCAACTCAGCAGTCTGACTTCTCCACACACGTCTACTGGATTACTTTAATAACGTGTAATACCTGTAAATAAGTGTCAGGCTGCAGGAGCTGTGAACATATTTACTGTATAAAGTGAGGACACAATAACCCACCAGAAAGAGGCTGCTGCACACTAATAAATGCTATTTTTGTGAAGATTATACTGTGAAGTCTTTTTCATGGCTGTAGTTTGTGGTGTTGTTTGGTTAGACTTTGTTAGACTTGTGGTAACAGAGGGAATTATTACTTTACTACCTGTCATTACCAGGTAGTGGACTTCTAGAAACGTCTTTCAATGACAGGCTGAAATATAACTTGTGACCCGTGAGCTGCTGGTTCAAACACCCGGACACGTTGGCGGTCCGGCAGAGCCTCTCAGAGACCAAGAGAACACTTTGGGACCAGGAGCTTCGTCATGTGACGGAGACTCTCAGGAGACTCTGTGTGCTGAACACCAAAACAATGACCAGGTGAGCCCCCAAAAAACAAAGAAAAGCATTTAGTAGAAACTTGATTTAAATCAATGACTCGCTGTATTTTCCATTTACGGAATCCATGATGTTTAAAAGGGACTCTGGTCCTTTATATTCAGGGTTCCTGCAGCTTTTTAAGTGTAAAATTCAAGCACTGTCAAGGTACCTAAACTAAAAATTCCCAGACTCTAAAAGACTTTGTCATCACATCTAATTTGTTAGAATAACTGCACTTGCAAAAGATGAAGTTTATGGAATTCCTTTAGAAATCAGTGTATATTGTTTATTTTACCAGCTGTTCATAATAACTTTGTATGTTTTGATCAGACTATTTAATTCTCGCTGAGAAGGAGACAAACAAATACGACGACGGGATCGTTTCATTTTGGTTTACATGAGAGATGAAACACCAGATTATGTTGAAAATAAAGCAATTTTAAAAGGATAGGAATTTTCTCAGAAAATATGAATTAACATTAATGCCTCGCCCATCCTTTAAAACTGGCCACAGAATATGACACAATAAACACGTCTGATCCCATGATCCACTTTGAGTGGGAGGACGATGGTGATCCTGAACCGCAACAGTGGATGTGAGTCAGTGGAACCTGGAAGTGGACTGTGAGCTCATGCTTTACTCTGGCACCACCTGTGCACTCAGGTGTTTGTCACCTTAAGAAAGTGATACTCGCTTTGATGGCGCATGAAGCCCACCCTGCTGTGTGGTGGTGTCAGAGTATCAGGGGGTGAAGGGGGGTCAGCATGAGACTGAACAAACAGCCGTTTTGAAGAGAAACTCAGAGCCTGCTGCTCCTCTTTGTGTCCTGATCTCAAGGAAGATGTTCTGGATGATAAGTGTGAACAATGCAGCTCGCTTCACAACCACTTGTGTACGCACACACACACACGTAAAAGGTAAAACTGCAAGTATATCTGCCGTATACATACATATACACATATATATATACATATATCTCAAATATTTTCACGTAAACCTGGAAATAATTGTGACATCGACCAACTGAACTCCTTCGTCCAAAAGGTCAGATGTCTTTGTGTCCGTCCATCGAAGCCTGCGGTCAGAAGACTCTCAGGTGGATCTGATCTCCTCATCGTTCAGTGACCTCAGCTTGCAGCCGGTGTTCACCTGTTCTAAACATCCTGCACCACCTTTCCAGCAGGTCATTGCTCACTAAGCAGCACTGTGATAGTGGGAAACATGGCGTCAGAACTAAGTCAAAGTGGTATTCTGAGCAAAGAGGGGCTTTCTCAGAGTCAAATCATGGCCAGACTAAAGGTTTCTAAGGGGGCGGTGCATGGAACTCTAAAACGCTCTGCAGAAACGGGATCAGTTGTATCCAAAGCTGGATCAGGCAGACCAACAGTGACCATCAGAAGATCAACACATCAAGCTTAGTTCCCCGAGAGATAGAAAAGCAGCTTCATCACAGATACACAATCTGCTAAACAAAGAACGCCAGACTCCAATCAGCAACAGTCCTGTCAAAAGAAGGCGGTCTTGTCGTGGTCTCAGAGGACCAGCAGCAGTTTCTAAACCACTTCTCAGAGACTTCTGTATGTAAGGAGACGAGCAGCAGAGAGAGTGAAACCTCACAGGGCTGTTTTACTGAGTTCAGAAGGCGAGTTTGCTCTGAATGTGTCGCTTGTTGAACCGTCAAGTCACCAATTAACAAGGAAACAAGTTAATATTTAATAAACGTCGCAAATCACAAGACTTTTATTTCAGATATTTGAACGCCTCTGAAATGACCCCATAAGTATCTTCAAAGTTAAACGTATTTTCCAAACGGAGGCACATATATTCTGTATCTCACTGATCCACTGATGTTTGTCAGAGCTGCATCATCATGACACAGTACGTTCCAGACGTGTTCTTTGTGATCGTTTTCCACACAATTCAAACCGACAGTGTTTGTTAACTTTGGGAACTCTGCGAGAATTTAAAACATTTAAAAGGAAGGAGAAGAGCTTCTTAAACTCTGCTGGACCCTCATGTTGATCTTTATATTGATCCAAACTGAATCAATAAACTAGTTTGATAGATGTTTAAGTCATTTTTTAAGCAAAACTGACTGCATTTTTCACTATTCTACCAAATGGTTAATCAATTAATGGAGAAAATAATCGATAATGAAATTAATCTTTTGTGACAACTCTACATAACTTTATATTAAACTGTAATTTGCAGAAATACCAAATATATCAGGCTGATTTAGAGGAAATGTGTATAAAATAATGCACACAGCGTCTACAATAATGACGACTTGAGATATAAAATACATTTGTGATAATTAAAGACAGTGTTGAAAATATTTAGATGTAAATTTGAAGAGTTCACAGGTGAATGAAGCAGGACAAGAACCCACAAATCAAAAGTATGTTAGAAAACACAAACATGCACAAACATACACACCTTAATCTGGGTCACACACTCAACTCTCGGCTTCAGCACCACTCCTGAAAACTTCTACACACTCACACAACTCACACCAACACACACTGGGCAGAGCCAGCAGCTGTTACTGGTCCAGTCCCAGTACAGAGTGCTGGTGCTGCTGGTTTTCTTACCTGTTCAGGTGAGCGGAGGGTCGACCGTGTGTCTTTGCTGCTGAAACTGACTACTACGTTTCCTGCTGCTGCAGGGTGGAGGCTCTTGGCTGCTGCTGCTGGTGTCACTTTAGCACCATCCTGGTTGTGTCAGGTTGGCCACGCCCTCCGATACTGCTGCATTCAAGGCCTATGGGAAAGACAGGACGTTTGTGCTTCATAACACGGCTCCCACTGGCTTTCTGTCAGACGAGTAAATGCAGCTAGAGAGAAGTCAGGATTTGGGTTATTGACTTATTTTCATGAAATTTCTAAAACGTCAAAAAGGAAACTGGCATCAATGTAAAGGAAATTATTTTTCATCTCTTCATCATAATGCTGCTTTTGTGTTGTATCAGTAGAAGTGGAAAAACAGGATGACACCTGGTTGCTCCACATTTTCCCACAGCCATTAAACTCCAGTTTGAACACGTCTGGGCTCTATTTTCTATAACACTGCAAAAAACTTATATTTGCTCTAATTAGTACAAAAAAGCCATTAGACGTATTTTTATCACGTGAAAGTTAAAGTACAATGATTTTTGTTTAAGTTAGCGGACGTTTAAATAATCAGGCTGTGTTACAAGAACTTCAAAGTGTGAGTTTTATTTCATCCTAAATCAGTTTAATATGTGGTTTAAATACTCAAAGATATCACGTTTAACCCATTAACATCCAGTTTCCGTGAATGGCCCCTTTAAGCAGCTGTGAGGTTGTATATATCATCTCACTCCACACTGTTTATATATAAAGTTTTATACTGAGTGACTCCATGTTTATTATGGCTGCACCATTTCATCACAACATTTGAGGTTGAGGTTCTAAATTCTAAACATTTCTGAGGGAACTATTGTACTTTTTACTGCAGTACATATATTTTACGGTTACTTAGTCACATTACTAGTTGCTTATATATATGAACCACTAATATAATAATATGCTGGCAGTGTTTCTGATGCTGATTCACGCTCCTTACCGCCCCCTACTGCCCCGCACGGAGCAGTACATTGCCGTATATGGTGTCTGTCCGGCATCCACCCGGCCCCGCCTCCTCCCGCAGGCTGCAGCGGGGGATAGTTTCAGGAATCAGGATACAGTCTGCGGTCGGACCCCTCAGACACCGACAGTCCAGCCCGGAGGTCCAGACCGGAGCTTCACACGTTACATTTACCCGCCGACATGGACTAACAAGAGCGGTCCCAGTCCGTTGCGAGCCCAGGGTGAGTTATTCCCAGAGAGCCGCAGAAAGCGGTCAACAGCAGCGACACACTGGCTGTAAACAAACTTGTTAGCTTGTTTGCTAACTTTGCAGTGATATGAGCTAACGGTTTTGGCCGTTAGCACCACAGCCCCTTCATTCACAGAAACAGGACTGTCCAGCTTTAAACTGCTATTTTGAGATTTAAAGTTTAAGTTGACCGTGTTTGAGACGGATTAACGGGAGCCGTGAGAGTTAGCTTCCCGCACTGGGTGAGTTGTCCAAACCCCGGAGAGCTAACTTAGCTAACTAATACCAATAAACTACGATTATAAACATTAGAGAGCAAAGTTGTTAGCTTGTTCGCTAACTTTACACTGCTGTGTATTGAGCAACCCGTATTAGCTGTTATCTCCACAGCACTTTCATTCAAAATGTATCATCAGCTGATGTATAGTTAAAGTTATTGATTTTATATTTTGAGTGTTAATCAGCTAATACTTACTGATCAGCACGTTACCTTTACGGACGCCTCGTAAACTCCGACTTCTTCTCGTCCTTCCTACCTTTTTGTTGTTGTTTTTGTATTAAATGAACCCAGGCTCTGAAAGTTATTCTTTTCTCATGTGGCTGATTTATTTAAGAAAATGAAGCACCAGTAGAATCAGGAGAAAAGAGACTCAGTTTTGGTGACAGTTGACCAGCTCCCACTCTGACTCACACACAAAGAGGTTAAAGATGTCAACATGTCCTGCTCTTCCTACATGTGATGATGTGCTGCTTTTCTCTGCTTTATATCATAGTAACTTAAAGACATGAGGTTCTAGTAACATTTGTCATTTTGTGTGACATTTTACAGTCTTTTAACTACAACTTGAACTACTTTAATTGTAATAAAAATGTATTTCCTTCCTTTAATTGGCTACTAAGGACAAAAAGTCCTGAATACAAACCAACAACAATGAAACAGACTGTACTTTCTGAATTGTCTGGTGTGTTCATTTGATATCAAGTATGTTGCTAATTTAAGATTTAAAATATCCACAGTGCATCAGCCCATTTTTGTTTTGAAATATAAGGTCAGAATGTCCTTTTTATAGCATAAGTTATTCATTAATGGACAATAGCATATCAGTAGCCTGCTTGTATCTTTTACGATTTTATTTTGATCAGTGTTTTAGCCACTTGACATCTGTGTTATGTTAACAGGTCATAAGTAAATGAATCACTTCTAAACCACACGTTACCCTCCAGTGGTGTTCTTTGTAGATTGAACTGTTGTGTCCCAGAGTTGGAGGGAAGATAAACTTTGCTGATGACTTCCAGGTGTTTGTCTTCTCTAAACTGAGACACCTGATGTGTTGAAAATGCTGAATCTCTGACTGAAGGATCCCGTGGCAGCCTCGCAGACCAAAGCCTCGCTGTGCGTTTTGTTTTCCTGGCTGCAGGCTGACTTAGCAAGCCGCTGCATTATTAATGTGTGACATGATTTCCATTCAGAGAGGCCGCCAGCTCTGTAACTGGAGCCAGCGCAGCCTGCTGCCATCTCTGCTGGGTTTGTTTCGGATGTAGATCAGTGTGTCTGTAGAGCTGAAATGTGGCCGACTAGTTCTTTCAGTGACCTGGATAGTGGAAGTGAACGCCCCATTGATCTTTACTGCAGTGTGGAGTACACACTCTTATGGTGTCCCGTGGAATACATTGGAATATATTTTTTCATTCTTTATACAACAATTTCTGTCTTTTTTTTGTGTGTACAAACAGGTGCAACACTTTGAATGTCTTCCAGACGAGAGTCTAAATATGAGGATAACTTTGAGTTTGGCCTTTCAAAACCGCTAAGCTACAGTACGGCTAACACTGGATTTCTATAGATGTCAATATACTGTGATGGCCTCTTCATAATAATCATAAAACTGTTGGTTTATATGAAAAACAAAGTTAATGCCTCTGTGTTCCCCTGTCGCTCCTTCAGCCCCCCCACCACTGCGGTGGCCTGGAGGTGTCATGGCGTCCCGGCTGCTGGACCGTCTGAAGCGCTCGTTGTTTAAAGATGGTCAGGGGCCGGGACCCGAGCAGGAAGCAGGAGGTGGACAGGAAGAGGAGGAGTTTAAAGAGGAGAGCTGGGAGGCGGAGCTGGAGGAGGAGGAGGAGTGTGTGACGGATCGGCTCGGGGGGACGCTGTCCTTCGACAGCGGAGGAGGAGGAGCAGAGGACGCAGCTGATGGCGAGGGGTCGGGGCTGGACAGTGACTCCGACTTCCTGGGAGAGTCGATGGAGGAGGGGCTCAGCAGCGCAGGTGGGGTGGTGTTCTGCTCTCGTCCTAAACTTCTTGTACGTCTGTCCGTGAAGATTCTGCAAACCGTCCTAACTTCACAAACTTGTTGTAAATTTGCATGCGTTCACTTGATGAGAGACACCTGTTGTGCTACATAAATCTACCTGTTCTGCTCCGTCTGTGGGCAAGTTTCAACAAGAGTAAAAAGAAAAACTTGACACCACGGAGCTAGAATGAATTTAGCAGTGTCCGTAGTCATATCAGGGGTCCATGACTTAAGGCAACACACATGCTGGTGACACGTGTACAGGATATGTTACTGTCCTATCTCCCAGCTTCAATGCAAGTCAACGCTCCACTAGAGCAGCAGGTTTATCACACTTGCTCCCTGGACTGGCACATCGCAGGTAGTTTATCTTGAATACTTGTGTTTGCATGACGTGTCCAGTGTGTGCTGCAGGGCTCAGTTGTCTCACACGGTGCTGTGTGTTGTAGATGTGAGGCGATCGAGACGGGAGCATGCTCTCCATGTTACACTGATTTTACACTGTATAACCTGGACAGAGACCTTTTGTAAAGACCCCGTACTCTGTAGAAGCTGTCATGCAGAAATCCTCATGACAGTAAAAAAAAAGAAAGATTTTTTGATGATGCACCTCACACTGATGAACAGAATATAAGTTTTCTTATTACTTGAGTTTAAACTGCAGATCATTCAGATCGCTCGTGGTGTTTGTTTGTTTTCTTTGATACGCTGGCTTTTTGGTAAAAATGTGATTACAGTCACATCAGACTTGCGTGGAGTAATGGCAGTTAATGCTATCTCGTCACCTGAGCCTGCTCTCACCTGCCCTGTGTAGACACCAGCCCCGTGGGTGTGTCTCCAGTAGCTCCCTCTCCCTCCTCCCTGCTGACTCGGCAGCTCCAGGAGAGCTGGAGGAGCCTGCGTGGACTCGGTGGAGGAAGCCCCACCCCCGCTGGGAGGCGGCCGACAGACAGTTTGTTGTTTGAGGTGACCGACGCCAGCGTGGTGCAGGACAGCTCCTCTAAATATGTGGTGAGTTCAAACAGCCGGGGGGGGGGGGTCAGCTGGAGGTCAGAACACCTGCAAAAAGTGATATTTACTGTAATTGTTAATACGTAATACATGAAGATTGTCACCCAGCTCTAGAATTTCTGAGCGAGACGAGCTGAGGTGTCGTCATTGAGAATTGATCGGAATAAGAATCAGCTTTATTGACCAAATGTGTGAACACAAACACGGACTGTTTGTCTGGTTTGAAGTAGCTCTCAGTCAGCTGGTTGGTCCGTCACTGTCTCTCTGCAGCTGTACACCATCCATGTGATCCAGTCTGGCGGCAGCGATAAGACTCCAGCCATCATCACCCGCCGATACTCCGACTTCCAGCGGCTCCACGCCACGCTGCGCCGTAACCACGGAGACCAGATGGAGCGTGTCTGTTTCCCACGTAAGTAGAAGATACGTCACCTGTCTTAACGTGGAAGTTGTGTTGAAGGTCCTACACGCTCAGAGAGGCACACGGGTCACATTTGTATTAAAAGTTGTTTTGGCACTGAAACTAATATCTAAGTTTCCTGTTTACAGCAGCAGTTCGTATCTCTGCTGAAACACTGAAGCCTGAACACTTCCTGTTTTATTATCTGTAGGGAAGAAGCTGCGCAGGAACTTCACGGCGGAGACGATCGCCAAGCGGAGCCGGGCGTTCGAACAGTATCTGTCTCACCTGTGTTCCCTGTCTGCCCTGCAGGGGGCGCTGTGTGTCCGACAGTTCTTCTACCTGACCGACCTGCAGGCTGGACAGGTGCTCATCAGGTAACTGATAAACTTTTATCCAAAATGATCTAAATGATGTTAATGCTCAGTTTGATTTTCTGTATTGCCTTTTACTTTTCTCCATTTTATAACATAATGAACTGAAATGCGGTTGATGTGAACTCGAGCTGCGTTGAAGGACAGCACCTGACTGATGCTTCAGGTTTACATAATAATATAATAAAATAATACATTTGCAGAAATGCATCTTCAACTCTGGGTCTCATCTTCATCCACGGCCGCTGTGTTTTGGATTCTTATGAATGAACTAAAAGTGAAAGTGAACTCCACTGTGTTTAACTGTTGAGCCCAATCAGCTTCATGTCTCTAAGACCCCTCCCCCCCCCCCAGCATTACCTGAATCCCTCTATTACATGCAGGACACATAAGCAGTATTGAAAAGAGAAGTAATATCAACAAAATCCTACAGTTACCATCTTTATCCAGCGATGAGGTAAAGATGAAATCATACGGGTGGAACTGTGTGTTTTTAACGCTCTGATGACCCACGATTGGGCTGAGAGCCTGAACGCCTCCTGAGCCAGTGAAGCAGTTTATCTAAAACAGCTGCTCAGTTTGAATCACTGACTTTCATTTGAAGTGAAGTCATTAACAGTTCACTCTTAGACTTTGAGCTTAGTTTGAGCTGCAAATGATTTTTTAGAAAATAGTGGTGATGTTGCTCGTTAGGTTTGTTTCTGCTTTCTCTTCCCGTCTCTTTTGGGAAGAGAAAGCAGTTTTTTGTTTTTGATAAATAAATAAATGTTTTTGTTTTTGTGTTGTTTTTGATAAATAAATAAATGTTTTTGATAAATAAATAAATGCGGCAGGTTTTGTAGTTTCTGTGGAGTATCAGACTCACAGCTTGTCTTGTTTCGTTGAGGGTGGGACGTTACCAGGAGGCCTTGGGTCCGCTGCTCAACGCCAAGAGACTGCAACACAAACTGGGCTGGGAAAGTTACTATGACAGCCAGGCTCAGGCCCCGCCCCCGGCCCCCTCCCATTGGTTCTTCACTCTGGTGGGGCTGTCGCGCTGCTTCCAGGAAGTGGATCAGCTGGAGGAGGCGCGGGATCACTGTGACCACGCCCTCCGTGTACTGACCCCCGCTGAGGCTCAAACTAGCGCAGAGGACAGGCCCCTCCCACACGAGGATAAACCCCACCCACTGAATGAAAAGCAGGACGCATCACGGCAGCGTATCGACAGGCCGCACCCCCTCCTGTTGCCGTTGTTACGGGCGGTGGTCCGGCTGTCGTGGCAGACAGGAAGAGACAAGCGGCAGTGGGAGGAGCTTCTGCATCACCTGGAGGAGCAGGGGGTGGGGCTAGACAATCAGCCAACCATCAAAGAGTTTCTGGTCAAACACAACCTGGAGGAGAGCGAGGGGGAGGGCTAGAACAACACACACACACACACACACACTGCAGAGTACAATCACTATGCTACAACAGGCCAAACGTCAGTGTGCAGAGAAACGTCGGAGATTCAGAGAATAAAGTTGTAGTATTTTGGAAATCTTCTTTTCTCAAAATATTTCAACTTCAAAATCCGTTTTTTCACTGGCCGTGACATCGTTCATGTATTCAGTCATACTCTGAAAGCCTTAAAGCAGCCAAGTTCATTTGAGTTCATTTGAGTTTTTTGGGGTTTCCAAAGTGTGAGTTGCTCTCAATGATTAGTGTTCACGTATTGTGCTGCTTTTAAGAAAAACTAAATCCAAGACAAGAAGGCACTCGTGGAGGAACCTGTTTGAGAAGCCTGAGGAGTCCAAATAGAGTATAAGGCTGTAAGAAGCAGAGGACTGAAAGCACAGATCACACGTGAAGTCTGTGTGTTTTGAATTTGACACTATTAATGGTGTATTAAACCCTCAGAGACACAAACACGGCACACGCTCCACCTGCAGCCCCTTTCTTGTAAACACAGTTGTGTTTAAAGCCAGCGCTCATCAAACATCCTTATTGATTATTTAGTACTTTAAATCCTGCGGTCCGTTGTTGGTACATTGTTGTATTTCCTGGTGCATTAGCGCCACCTGTAGATCAGTGGAATAATGTGAAACCATCGGCGGGACTGTGTTACTGGTCACAAACCAAACGGAGACCGTGAAAAACTCCACAGAGTACCTTTAAAGAAAGATTACCTCAACTTTAGATGGCGCAGCAATATTCAGTTCACTAGTGAGACGATCGACCTCTGCGGTTCATCACGGAGTCACTGAGCTGCAGCAGGATTATTGACTTTGTGATTAAGATTTTACATTTGGGGAACACAATTATTTTATTGCACTTTTTAAATCATGAATCAGCATCTTGTTTGGATGAAAGCTTCTTCTTCTGTGGCCAGTGTGTAATCTAATATACAACATCTGTAAGGTCCGCTGACCCCACGCAGACCGGCTGGAACGCTTCAGTCACTCCTTCAGCACACACACATTGTCATGGGAAAGATAAATATGTGGGGGGGGGGGTTACGTGGATTTGGTTACTATGGAGACCTGTGGTGTCAGTGACCTGGACTAGATGACTGGATGAAGGGATGAAAATAGATGTGAGGACTTGATTTACATCAGCGGGAGACCTGTGGTTTTGAACCTGATCGGTGGAGCTGGTTTTCAGTTTCCTCTGAGAGGACACGGAAGAGTTAAGAATGAGGTTTTTAATCCTGGTGTAAAAGGAGTGATTAATAAGGGACACGTCATGAGCACTTTACCGTTCAGCGGACTGATGAGTTGAATGAGCGGAGACACTATAGACTATGCACATGTACACATTTCTGCACTAATCCTGTGATCACTTCATATCACGTTGGTCTCAGTAACGTGGCTGAGATGCTGCATGAGCGCGACCAGCTCGGAGCACTATACAGTACAACATTATGCACAGTAACAACACTTCTGCTCAGCCTTCCTGCGACGCCTTCTTCAGAGCAGCTCTGTCACTTCCTGCTTCCTCTCACCGACGCGCTCCATGTAAAGACGTTTTAAAGATGTTAGTCTGTTTACAAAACGTGGAATTTATATATTTCCCTTCCTGTTGGACCCTCTGAGGGTCTGAAGCTCCTCATGCTCCCAGAGCTCAGAGTCTCCACCAGCTGTCTGACATTATATAACTTGAGCGCACGGGTTGGAAGTTCAAAGTAACTTCTAGAATATGCAGCTGGCGTTTAGAATAAACACGTTAAGCAGCATAATGCAGCATTTCAATGTAAATGGCTTTGTTTATATTGGGTTTCCTCTCCTTCATGCAAGAACACTTAAATAGGTCAGGATTGATCGTTAGCATAACCGACGCCCCACACTTGAAAAAAAGTCCCTGAGTCGCGCGACACGTCTGGACGGTTCCTGGAAGGTTCTCCATCATTCGGATGCACCACAAGTGTTTTTTGCATGAAGCAAATCTTTTCCCAAATAATACTCCTGGTAGTTTGGACACAGTCAGGAAACCGGAAAACGTTTGAGCTGTGAAATGAATCTGATGGTTCAGAGCCATAAACTCTAAAATCATCTGTGCTGTCTTTTCAATGCTGCATGTTTGTGAAACCCTCAGTTACTCTGGTTTTAGGTGCTTTTCATGCTTTTACTTGGACTAAAGGTCACTTTCTATTTCATATCGTCTTAATGCTTTTGAAACCGTGTGAAAGTTTGGGCTCCGTCACATTTGGGTTTTTATTCTTAAAGAGCTGTTTTTCCTGTTTGTTGTGTTTCAGTTTGTGTGTTCGGCTGCATTTCCACTGAAAACCAAACAGACTTTTGCAACAAGCGGCTCAGAGCAGCTCCTCTCTGTCGAAGGGGAAACTCACTGTCAGTGGAGGTGCAGCCCGGCTGTGTGGAATATTTTCTAATGTGGATTGAAGTGTAGCAGGGCTGCTTCATAGAGCTGTACAAGTATATTTTCAAGTATATTTTATGGAATAAATTTGTTACAAACTCTGGATTTCTCTCTCATCGTTTCTTCATGTTTGGCTTTCAGTGGTAACAGAGGAGTGTGAGGCTTTTCTTTCACAGCAGACGTTTTGACTCTTCGCAGCAGGAGAAGCGCAGGTGTTACTGATAACATTAAAGTCTAGTGTCACAATAACACCAGGACCCTGAAACTGAAGCAGCTAAATGGAATTCAGCTGTCATTCATTTTATTTTTAAACCTGTGAATTTCCTGCTGTGGAGTGTCAAAATGTTTTCTGTGAAGAAGAGGAAGAAAACCCGTCACTGTTGATCCAGATCAGAGAACGAACTGAGCGTTTCATCTACAAAGTGTGTTTTCAATTCCTGTTTTTAATTGTTTGTTGCTGAAGTGCATCTTTGGAGTCGTAGTTCACTTCCTGCCTTTTATATCCACAGGCTTCTTCTATAATGATGATTCAACAAGAAGTGCTCACACTGTCTGTGAGAGCATGAACACGCTCTTTAAAGGTGCAACAGAACTTGCAGCAGAGCGAGATGTCCTGAGAAGAGATCCAATCAAGCTAAATCGGTGAAAACACCAGTGGGGGGTGCACCGTGTGTGTAGGTCCTTTAAGAAAACACTACAATCACTGTTTTGGCACATTTTATATCCGTCTCTTAATTCAAACAAAGCTGTGACTGTTTCATGCAACACTGGACGTCGAACTAGGAGTTTCGACCCTGAGCTGAGTCTGCGTGTCGGGCTGGATTCTCGTCTTCTCTTACAGCTGCAGCTTTCCGTCTTTTTGAATGATCCCTGTAGGTTTTTGTCCGCCAGTTGTAGTTCCACATGGGCACCAGCAGGAGGCGCCCTGCTTCAGCCCATGTTGGAGTGATGACGCAGTTTACTTTCAGATTCCTCAGGTCAGATGAACAACAGGAGGCTTATTGCAGCATGAAAATAGATTCTAAAATATGTCTATCTATTGTTTTCCACTGACTTCAGGTGAAACAGTTGAAACAGGACTGTGTTGATCCAGATGTGCTCTCAGAGTCGGTCCAGGTGCTGAATGTTACTGCTGCTGCTTCTCTCTGCACTGCTGACGAGTGTCATCTGTAAATAAGTCCCATCGTCCTCCACAAAACATCACCATGGTGACGAGGCCAAGAGCTGAGAGATCAGCTGCTGTAGAAACACCAGTTGCTATAGCAACGGTCACGGAGCAGGACTGAAGAGCCAACATGGCTGTCAGTGGAAAGTGCTGTCAGTCAATGTTCATGGTGAGTTTATTATAAAACAGTGACTGAACTTTAAATATCATCATAATTAAATCTGCCACACTGGAACTGACCCTTTAACTCTTTACCTGCTGTTAACTGTCCAACCAAACTACATACAATTTTCTCATCATTTCTGCATCCCGTCGAAGGAGCTGTATCCTTTTGGCGTCAGCATTTCAAGAGCTAAAATATCACAACAGCTTGACAAGGTACACAACTTTCAGCCCTCAGTATCACTCAGTTCTTTAAAAGACTATTAGTCTAGTGGTGCATTCAGGTGCTCCGTATGTAGGCAGACAGCAGACATTTTGATTTGTCACACAAGAACAGCTGATAATAATAATACTTGTTGGCTCCGTTATATTCAAGTGAACGAATGCTTGTTTCCATCCACTGCTGCTGCGTGAACATGAGTTCTGAACGAATGAATGAATTCTCCGGTCAGCTGCCATTAAACCACCACAGAAGAAGAGGACACGACGAGATGAGGTCATTAAAAGAGCTCCAGTCGATGGAGAAGTTGTGGGTCGTGTCCTTTAAAGGAACTGGGAGGCAGCATGTGTTTCTGTTTTCCCATCATGCTTTGATTCCCCAAAGCTGCAGATTTTCAGACCCAGCTGTCCACTGAATTTATGAACTCAGCAGAGCGCTTCGTCCCCACACTGTTTATCCAAACGTCAAGGCGGGATGATGAGACATCTTTAAATACCCATTTCATCATCATTTAATTAAACTTGTATTTAACAGCTCAGTATTCGTGGAAAATAAGGAAATCTCAGCAACACTTAATTCTTTTTATGATTTAAAGGTTCATAATTTCCTAATAACTGTCATTTTGTACTAATTATAGGAAAAATAGAGACATGGAAGATACGAAGGAAATCATTCCTCAGCAACCATCAGCAAAATTAAGTGTTACTGAAATGTCCTTAAAACTAAATCCTCTCCAATTAATGAGGTATTAGATGAGGCATAATCACTATATATAATTAAAATTTAATTGGTAAGTGAACATCATGGTTATAATGTAAGCAGAATCTAAAAACACCAGTTTTATTGCAGAAGTTTTGTGGAGGACACGACTGTGGTTTGGAGAACAAAAGTATTAACAGCAAAATGTTCTTAAAGTCTGAAAGTGCTTGTTGAGCAGAATGATCCCTTTCAGAAAGTTATTTTATCACAGATATAATATTAATTAATGGAATATTATTACTGATTACATTTCATCTTTATCACAGTGCCATGTTTTGTAAGCTGATCATATATTTTGTTCCTAGTAACTGTCAGATAAATGTATGCAGTAAAAAGTACAATATTTCCCTTTGAAATGTAGTGAAGTAGAAGTATAAAGTAGTATGGAATTAAAAAATACTCGGCCTCGAGTTTGTTTCTCACAAGCGGCTGGACGTCATGGAAGTGCAACACCTTTAAATTCCATTTCAAAGAAAGTTAAACTCACAACAAGGATACTGAAGTTTTCACAGTTTACTGACATTGTTTTACATGAGTTCTGGGTGACGTGATCTCTCTCGCTCCGACGGTTTCATGAACGTCATGATTTCAATTTCATGTACATTTGTGAGGTCACAGGGTGCATGAAAACACAAACAGAAAACAGCCTCGTGTCAAACAACCCCTCCTGTCTCATCGTGAGCTCATCGCACACGTTAACTCCCTCCCTGACTTCATGCAGACGCAAACCTGAGCTCAGGACGTTACAGCGCGTCGGAACAGGAGGACGCGGCCCCTCAGCGCTGGTTATTGCACACGGCCCCGAAAGAAACTACAACCGTCAAAACGTAAGATTCAGGGCCAGATTCACAAAACGTGACGCGCATAATCTCAAGTGCTTTTCACAACATTTGCTTCAAGAGTAGAAGTGTTTTTGTAAAGAAATAGATTTCTAATGTGTATCCTTAAGTAAATTTAGTTTTTAAAAGGTTTGGATAACCTCATACTCTCTCAGATTAACTTTGTTGTTAATTTATTCAACATTTTGGGAAATATACGTGTATATAAAAAATAAAAATGAATGAATAAATGCATTTTCTTCTTCAGAGAGTGAGACGAGCAGATGAACATTAAATGTTAAATACAGAGCTGGAGTGAGGACGTGGTTAGCCTAGCTGAGAATAACAACTGGAGGCTGGAAGTTTAAAAAATACACCTGTAAAGCTCACCAGTTAACACGTTTCATCTCCTCCATTAATCCTGAACAGAGACCAAAACCAAACAAACCTGTTAGAGCTGGAGACACTGCACAGAAGTACGGAGCAGATGAATACACTGTGTTTCGAGAAATAGTTCCCAAATTGTCCTTTTTGCGTGTCTGTTTGTGTATGGATTAAATATACAAGGTACATTGTGTTAATCTGCCAGATTTAGAGATGTTGGTAGGTGTATTTTTGAATTTTGGACAGAGCCAGGCTAGCTGTTTCCCCCTGTTTTCAGTCTTCATGCTAAGCTAGGCTAACCACGTCCTGACTCCAGCTCCATACTGAATACATACATCTGACTCTCAAAAATAAAGCTCATGACACATTTCCCTAAATTGTTTTAAGAATCACAGTGAATGAATGAAATTTCCTAAAAAAAACAAATGTCCCTTTTATGGATTCTCTGCAGTGGTCGAGGAATTAGGAGAAAGACTTTCTTTTGGCCTCAGAGGTTCTGGCAAGCCGACAGATGAAACTAGCTAAAATAAGCAGTTAGCTTAGTTAGCTGCATGCTTCACAAAAATATTTATATTTTTTTACCAATTCTGTGAAAAAATACAGGACAATGACTTTAGCACTTATGACACTTTAGGCAATCATTGACATGTTTGTTCTGTGCTAATCAGGAGTTAGCATGCTAGGTTTAGACTGTAGTAATAAAGCTTGTTTATGCTAACAGTTGATTATACGCTAACATCTACACACACACATACACTAGCATAGCAGGATGTTGGTGAGAAGCAGAAGTAATCTACTCAAGGCAAAATAAAGGGTAAAGTATATAAAAAACTCATATGATTATAAAATATACTTTTACATCATATTGTGATATTTGTCTTAGATTGTCCACAAACCAAAGTTACACAATATCTTTGGCTAAACACTTCTAACAAGTTAGTATCAAACTTTATATTCTCTTTCTTGCATGACCACACACACACACACACACACACACACACACAGTTTAGAAAAAGAAACTCTTAAATATATTCATTTGACGAGTCCAACTCCGTGACCATTTCCTCCGAACCTCGACAGAATATGAAAATAAATGGACATTTTCTTATTTTTAACAAAATTGCATTGAACAGTTTCATCATGTAACACATTATTACATCATAGCATTTAACCCTGATTAACGTTTCTCAGATGAATCCAACCACCCGTTTCTTTCAAAGGTGCCTGTCATCATATTGGCTTGTAGCAGCCCTTGTGACAAGTTAACAGAGATATCGATGTGCGATCCCACTAATGACACTAATGTACTAATGTACTGTTGTTGTTGTTGTTGTGATCCGGTACTCCTTCACTCTTCACACAGAACCAGGTGACAGACTTGATTAACAAAGAATCTGATCTCATATTTTGGAAAAGAAAGAAAAGCTTCTCATCACTGAAAATCTGACAGGCTGGATAAAAGCTGATTTATCTCCTTTTGTTACTCAACATTAAACATAGTGATATGTACCAAGTCTCTTTCATGTTCCGTGTACCCACTGTGTTACCACTGCAGGTGATGTGTAGGTAGTTATTGTGTTTTTATAAATGCCAGAAGCTGGAACATATAAAAAAATAGTTCTACATTTTGAGAAATATGCTATTTGCATCAGAAGATTGATAACTCTCTCACATCTGTCCTTTAAATAGAAGGCTACAGCCAGCACCTGGTTAGCTTAGCTTAGCATAAAGCCTGGAAATAGTGGGAAACAGCTAGCCTGGCTCTGTCTCAAAGGTAAATAAGATCTCTGTACCAGTCCCTCTAATGCTCAATAATTAGCATGTTATATCTCAGTTACGTGGACTATTTCAGGGCTCAGGCTAGCCGTTTCCCCCTACTTCCAGTCTTTATGCTAAGCTAACCAACTCTTGGCTGTAGCCTCATATTTGACATGCAGACATGAGAGTGGTATCAAACTTCTCATCTAACTCTCGGCAAGAAAGCAGTGATAGTGATTTCTGATTTAAGACATACGGCACAACAGACCAACCTTCATTTGATAAACATGTAAATCATCTTCAGACAGCTATAATCACTAAATGCAGCTGAATACTAGGAGCCAGCTGGAAGTCTTCTGCAACAGAGCCCCAGTTGCACAGACAGAGACTCTCTCTCGCTCTATAGCGTCTCATTTATTTACACTCCAAGTCTGTGTGAGTGCATGGAGATTCAAATGGTAAACCGCCCAGGAGAAACCGGTGAAAGTGGTGACTGGAAAAGAACAGTGTGGTGAAACAGCGTCTTAGGGGATTTAGGGGCTGTTTGATCATAAAGGTGCAGACATCCTCTAACAAGCTTACGGCGAGCAGAACCTCCCAACAGTTTTGTAATTTCAGAGAGTCGACCTTGACATTTTATGGCACAGAGATGGAAACGAAGGCAGTAAAACCGGAAAAGGAGATGGAGACACTTTTCCGCAAGGCAACGCAACCGATCGTGTGATATTTGAGACCAGTCACAGGCGGTCTGGTGTGTGAAGAATCCAACCAGTCCATCCAGTGAGTCTGTTAACACTGCAGAGGCTCATGCGGCTCTTTAGGGTCCTTTTACTTGTACAGATCTGCAGAAACGTTGGATTAGAGGTCCTTGTCAGATAGCAGTGTTGGTTGAAACTCAGATTAAACCAGTTTCTCCAGGGTTGGTGAGATTGTCTTGGATAGCTTGTTGGTAAGTTTCCTCCTGAGCCCCAGTAGTAGCTTTGGCCACGTTTTTCAGTTCTCCCTTTGTTCTTATAATTCTTGACCAATAGAAATTTCAAGACTCTGACACATTAACAGAAAGTCAGATCCTCAGTAAAGACAGTAAATAACATGACTGAGATCCAGATTCACTAAGGTTGCAGTGTGACTCCAATTTAATTATATTTCCCAAAGTAGTTTCATTAAAGCTCAAATTATTCCCTCTGTGTTCAGAGTCATTTGACGTAGATTTCGTCATCGGCTCCTGGCCAATGGGCATCCGGTTAAGAGTATAAAAGGGCCTTGAGCTAGATTTTTATTTTAAAATTGCATGCGTGCAACGTAAAAGGCCATTAGATAATTCACATCGACTGTATGTTTGATAATATTGTCAGCAGCCATTTCTAGCAAACAAGCTCTTATACAGTTGTTTCTTGAATGCTTTTGGTTTATCGCTATTTTTTTTGGTTTCTGGTCTTTCTTGAGAAAGAGATTTAGATCTCAATGAGACTGCCTGTTTGAACTACATGGGCTAATGAGCTAACTAGCTAGCGAGTTTTCTAGCGAACGTCTATTCTAATAGCAAATAAGCATCATTTTGTGACATTGAAGGCTTTGCACTCGGTGCACTCTTGGACAGACTTGGAGGACTGACGGTAAACTCGATGGTGTCAAAGTGTCTTTATGAACATCTGCCTTTAACTGCTTTGGCAATAAAACGAAGAGAGTGACAAAAACTGTGACAACCATCTCTTTGCACAAATGCTTCCTTTGAAAAGATAGTTTGCGAGTTGTATTGTTAAGTGAGCTTCTGGATTGGGTGAAATTAATAGTTGCATGACCACGTTAAACACAAACTCGTCTTTCTGATTTGGTCATTTTTAGTACGTTTGCACTTTCCACCACGCAAGCCTGTAATGAATCTGGGCCTGAGTGTTGGATTGGAGATTTACATCAGTCAGCTGTGGGACTGTGTGTCAGAGGTTTTCCCATCAGACCGTAGTAACCGATAACAGAGGGCTGGGACACAGCTGACTGTCGCTCTCCACTCGTGTCCCGTGAGTCAGCAGCTCCTCCACAGTTGTCCAATCATCAAGCAGCTTGCTGTTCCTCAGTCGGTTCTGCTTCATGTGGCTCAGCTCCAGGACCGTCTGAGACGACAAGGACCCCTGAAGTCCCCCAGCCTGCTCCTCCCCGCCGCCTCTCCTCTCTCTGTGTTGCCGTGCCAGCGCCACGTGGCGTCTCCTCTCGGTCCGGCTCCAGTATCGCCCCGCCCATCGGCCATCCTCCCCTTCCTCCTCGCCTTCTCTCTCCCCCTCTCCTCGCACCTCCTCATCTGTTGTGACCTCACTGCGTTCCCTGGCCAACCGGTAAGCTCGGGCTCTGAGCAGCTGGTTTCTGACTGACTTCTGATTGGACAGTCTGGAGCGGGGAGAGGGTGGAGAGTGAGGGCTATGTTGTGGGGCTCCCAGTGTGCTGTAGAAAGGAACCGAGGAACCTTTAGGGTTACCGGTGCGATTCCCAAGAGTCTGAAAGCCACGCCAGTCTGACGCTCCACTGGAGCCAGATCCAGGACTCTTAGAGAGGGAGTCCTCCTCTCTGCTCCGGTTTGTACCCTGGCTGTTTCTCAGTGCGTTCTGATGATTGGTCAGACTGGTTCTGTCTATGCTGAGGTGACTGGTGGGGTTACAGTTACTGGGATAACTGGCCCTGCTCCTCGGGCCCAACGTGTTGCTGGCTGTACCTGGTTGGCTATTCTGTAATTTGTTTCTCAGAGTGTTTGGATCTGTCATATTGGGGTGACTGGCCCTGCGGCGGCGCTGTCCTTCACTCAAATCTGTTATTGTTCGACTCCGCACTGCAGCCTCTATTATCCGACCTCCCTGCTGCTGCTCCAACCACAGTGCCCTCCGCTGGCAGGGCTCAGTATGACAACCTGCAGACAGAAAGAAGTAATCAGGTCCCGAGTATTAAATCTCTAAATACATGCCATTATGGCAAGAACTCCTTTCTGCCAGGGGAAACTCTGCAATCAGTGCCTTGAAAAACAGTGCCATGTTGGACCACCTTTGGCACCAACACCTAACCGTTTCCTCACACTGTGGGAGTGTCTCAACAAGGGACCTGTAGCTTGTTGGTGTTAAACAGGACAACAAAGACATTGATGCTTCACACGAGGTTAATGGGATTTATTGGAATGTTCTCCTTCCAATAAATACTGCATTCATGTTAATCCCATTCGAATGATACCAAGTCTGACACTCACATGCATACCTTTAAGTATATAGTTTAAGGAAATGATTTGTAGAGCTTTACTAACCAATGGACGGGGAAGGCGGGGAGCGGTGGCGAGGTAAGGTGGGACTCCTCTCAGCTCTGTGGAAGTGAACTGTTGTGGTCGTGCTGTTACCCACAGTGCATCGGGACGCCTGTGGTGCTCCAGAGTGAGTCATCTGAGATGTCTCAGGGATGGACTCCAAATCCCAGCGTCCCCTCTGCTCTCGAGGGGAGTGGCCTGAGCGGAGATGGTGAGTTTGTCGGTGGGCGTGGCTTCCATGAATCTTATGCAGTCGTCTGTGCTCCCCGGTGCTGACGCTGTGGAAGCCCGAGTCGCTGGGTTCAGAGGAGATCAGGGACTCCGAGGAAGAGGAGGAGCCTTGGGAGGAGGCGGTGTGACCTGGAAGCGATGACATGGCATCTGTCTCAGCCTCTGAGAGAGCCATTCGGTGGTGTGGGCTGTCAGGTCCACATCCCAGCCCACTGTCAAGCTCACTGAGAGGGAGGTATCCAAGAAGACGATCAGACCGCCAAGGAGGGCGATAGTCAGACTAAAGAGAAAGTAAGAGAGAATTGGAATTTAATTAACAGTCCATTATTAGACAAATACAATGGATGCACCAAATCAGTGTACATGCTATATTCACCAGGATGAAATTAAAAAACTACATGAATAACAAAATTGTTAGAGAGGCAGCAGTGCAGAATGGGAATGACCGGGGGGCAGAAAGAGAGCCCAAAGCTGATGCAGAGAAATAAATAGAAATAGAGTGATGCAAATCACTGAAATTAGCTACCTGTCTGGGAAAATTCTTAGGCTCCATCTCTTCTGCGTTGTAGCAGCCAATCAGACAGCTCTCAGAGTTGGGCTGGTAGGGCAACATTTCTGGACCCTGGAATGGAATAGAAATGTAAATGGATTATTTTTGTAGCATATAATAGGCCCATATAATAGTAATCTGTAAAATCAATATAGTATTCAGAATAGAATACTATACAACACAATAAATCACCTGGTAGTCCAGTCTGTCCAGGTGATCCAAGCTGTAGGAGACGCTGGGCAGGTAGTTGTTACCCAGGTGCTGGTCATTTGATGATCTGGGCAGGTAGCCATTGGGTGGGTAGACATCAGGCGACATCATCATGCGACTATTGGTGGAGTATAGGTCAGGTGACACGGTCATGTGACCATAGTAAGGCCTGTGTAGAGAAGTAGTCACGTCAAGTTTTATAAGGAAGTGAATTCAAGGCAGAGAGTCAGGCTTCAGATCATGTAGGTCTATTTGTTGTTCAGATGTGCATGAATGGAAATGTATGATCCAAGATATGTAAATTCCTCTATGAATATTTATAGTCTTCATCCACATGTATAATCATAGCATGTGTTGCACTGACAGCTGTCTCAGCAGAACAACCTTCCACTCATGAATATTTATGACAGCGCCAAGAGACTCAATGCAACATCATGCTGACCTTGCAAACTGAACTCGCCCCCAAACCCTCAAGTATAAAAAGTATTGCCCCTCCATTTGAATCAACAATAGACACACATCAGTCCCTACATTTTAGCCAAACTTTTACTGCAGTCCCAGCCTTTTTTGCCCATTTCTTACCCCAAACTTCAACCCTGTTTTTACACTTTTACCCTGGTCCCAAATTCTTTTCCCATTCCAGAACTTTTACGCTACTTCCAAACATTCATCCCATTTCCAAAATGATGCCCTTGTCCCAGCCTTTTAGCCCACTCCTAACCATTCATCCCCATTTACAATCCTTTACCTTATTCCCAAACTTTGACCGTAGTCCCACATTTTTACACAATTTCAAATTTTGTACCCCACTCCCAACCATTTACCCCAGAGCCAAGCCTTTACCCAGTCCAAGCGTTTGACCTCTGTCCTGCTTGTTTATTTAATTCCCAATTACTTACCTAATTTCTTGACTTTTATTCAGGTAGGAGTCCTTAATCCAAGTTCCCAAATTTCACCTGATTCCCAAACATCTACCTGGGTCCCGATGTTTTTTGTTTGTTTGTTTGTTTGTTTTCTTTTTTACCACATATTTAGATATATACCCTGACCCTAACATTTTACCCCTTCCCCAAATCTTTACCGTGGTTTGAACCTACCCAGTGCATGAAGTTTACCCTGTTTATGTACTTATCCTGATCCCATTTGTTTACCTCATTCCTAACTATATACCCACAGTCATAACCCATTCTCAAAGTTTCACCATAGTTCCAAACCTCTACCTTTTACCCCATTTACAAAACTTTATCTAGTTCACAATTTTAACCGTCCCCACTGTTTTCATATACCTAATTTTAAAGGATTACCATGTCAAGAGTTTTGTCCCAGTCCCAGAATTGTACCCTGTTGCCAACCTTTTTTTATCCGAACCTTTCACTCCATTCCACGATCTTACCCTGATCCCATCTGTTCACCTCATTCCAAACTACAGTACCCTCAATCGCAAGTCTTCATCCCATTCAAAAGCTTTTATCATTGTCCAACATTTCACTCTTTTATGCCTCTCCCAACAGTTACCCCTGTTCCAAGCATTTATCCAGTCTGAAACTCGTTACCACAGTCCCTAGCTTTGTGTTAAGCACTGTTCTCCAACCCTTTCACCTCCAAGCTTCATCTAAATCTTAGTCTTTTGTAATTATTATTAGTAGTAGTAGTAGTGGCATTACTACTGCTTTCTTTATTTGCATGTGTTTTCTCAAAGCTACATAATGCTTCACATAGAAATACTAAAAGTTATGAAATACTAACACAAATAAGAGAAGCACTGCTAAAAACTGTGAAGCTTGTTGCATGTTGGTCCTCAGGTTTCCTGCCTTTACCCAGGACAATCCCAGTCACATCATTCTGTCCCTAATCCAAAACCCTTTACCCCTAACCCTACTCTTTACCCCAGGCCTTGCCCCCATCATGCAGCCTTCCAACAGTACCTACCCTGCACTGTAGACATCTCCCTGGCCTTCCTCTCCCTCCATCAGTCCCATGGCTCTCAGGGCCTCCCAATGTCTTTCTGGTGGGGCGCCGCACTCAACCGCGCAATGGGACCGTCGCCTCCTGTGACCACGCCCCCTTCTTGCCTCCACCTGCATAGTGATTGGCTGGCCATACTCGTCCACAAAGTGCAGCTCCTCCCGGTGTCGGTGATGAGAAGGTTCATGAGTCTTGGCCTGGCGAGGGGGAACACTACATGTCAGAGTTTGGACTGTACTCGCTTAGTACAACAAATAAAAGGAAAGCTAATGCTAAAAATGCTAAAATATATTATAGATACAAATGCAGCACTGTGTAGTAGTTGTATTTTTACATACTGCTGCAGTTCGGCTACACCTGGGGAAGAATTCATTTTAATGTCCTCTCAAAGATTTAGCTTTTAGGAAAAGGTCAGTAGCAGGTTGTTTTAAAGATCTGAGAGACTACATATTAGCCTGCTTCTGCAGCGTAACACTCAGGTATCATCTGTGGTTTTGATGAAGGATAGAGGGAACATAGCTGCACAGTGGCAAAGTGGGAGTTTAGCTTCCAATACAAGGTTTTTGGTTTCTAACTTTTTTGGAACGCCTGACCACAATTGGGTTACATAACGTGGTATATGATTCACCCTCTCTTTATATAAAAAGATAAAAGAGTGAGCCATTATATGAATGTTGGAGACCAGGATAGAAGAGTTTACAGGTTTCTGTTCCAGCGAAACAGAAGATTTCTGTTATTATTTCCTCTTATTCTGGTAGAAGGTGTGTTAATTAGTGGAAACAGCTGCTATAGTGTTGGAATGAAATCCCCTTGACCCTCCATGACTCAGCGTGAGATGACTGATGTGCCGTATTTTAATATAGCATGATATTTACTTTGCTTACTTACTGACTGTATATCGCTCAGGCAGATAGGTCTAACCAAATGAGAATTTAGTGCAGTGTGAAACTTTGACAAGTTGTAAACACAGTGTCGTCAACGGACATCGAGACACTATGACTGCAAAGAAAAGACAGCAGACTGGTTCACACTAGCATCCCTTTGAGCAGCGGTGGAAATTAAAATACATGTACTTAAGTACTTCACTGAAGTTTAACGTAATTTACTTTACTTGAGTATTTAAGTTTTGTGCTACTTTATACTTCCACTTCACTACTACTGTAAAGTATCGTACCGGAACCAACAGTGCACCACAGAATTTAACGTAGTTGTTTGTGAACATGTTTAATGTCTGTTACTTTAAAGGCCCTTCTCGGGACGGGGATTGGAAATTAGCAGCGGCTGTAAATGCTGTGATACAATGCGTTGGATAATTATTGTACAATATGTATATGCATGTATGTATATATACGAAAGAAATCATTAATTATCGTGACAAATGTCACTTTTTGATAACTGCACGGCTGTCACATACACATGCTAGGGGGGGGGGGCTGTAGGTTAGAAAGCTCAGGAAAATCAGAGGGTCTCAAGTGTAAAATGTAAGTGTGTCACTACTCTGTCAGCTCAGTACATAAAAGGACAGCTCGCACCCTGAAGGACATTCTGTCATTACTGTCCTCTGCTGAGTCTCACTGACGGTTTGTGTTGTAACATCACATGTGAAAGTTAAGATGCAGCGAACAGCAGCATGATGTAGGTCAGGATCCAGCAGCAGCCCCCCCTAACCCCTGGACCAGGACTGGAGTCTTTACACTGTCAGTGCAGGGCCTGGGGCCACAAACACACACACACACAGACACACACACAGAGACACACACACACACACACAGACACACACACACACACACACACACACACACACACAGACACACACACAGAGACACACACACACACACACAGACACACACACACACACACACACAGAGACACACACACACACAGACACACACACACACACACACACACACACACACACACACAGAGACACACACACACACACACACACACAGACACACACACACACACAGAGACACACACACAGAGACACACACACACACACACACACACAGAGACAGACACACAGAGACACACACACACACACACACACAGACACACACACACACACACAGAGACACACACACAGACACACACACACACACAGAGACACACACACACACACACACAGACACACACACACACACACACACACACACAGAGACACGCACACACACACACACAGAGACACACACACACACACAGATACAGAAGGATGTGCACACATACATGAACATACCAGTTCATACATGTGGAAACCTGCTTCACACAAAGTCATACGTACATAAACACACAAACAAATCCTACACAGCAACACACACACACACACACACACACACCAACACACCAACACACACACACACACACACACACACACACACACACACACACACACACACATCAGAGAGTGATGTGCCCTGGAGAAGTGTGTTGCGCTCCACTGCACTTTGACAGTAACACAGACTGATCTCTCTCTGTCTGTCTGTCTCTGTCTGTCTGTCTGTCTCTTTCTGCCTGTCTGTCTCTCTCTCTCTCTCTTCATGTATCTGTCTCTCTCTGTCTTTGTGTACCTGTCTCTCTCTCTCTCGTATGTGTCTCTCTCTCTCTCTTGTATCTGTCTCTCTCTCTCTCGTATGTGTGTCTCTCTCTCTCGTATCTGTCTCTCTCTCTCTCGTATGTGTGTCTCTCTCTCTCGTATCTGTCTCTCTCTCTCTCTTGTATCTGTCTCTCTCTCTCTCGTATGTGTCTCTCTCTCTTGTATCTGTCTCTCTCTCGTATCTGTCTCTCTCTCTCTTGTATCTGTCTCTCTCTCTCTCGTATCTGTCTCTCTCTCTCTCTTGTATCTGTCTCTTTCTCTCTCGTATGTGTCTCTCTCTCTCTCTTGTATCTGTCTCTCTCTCGTATCTGTCTCTCTCTCTCTCTTGTATCTGTCTCTCTCTCTTGTATCTGTCTCTCTCTCTCTCGTATGTGTCTCTCTCTCTCTCTCGTATCTGTCTCTCTCTCTCTCTCT
Source organism: Enoplosus armatus (assembly GCF_043641665.1). NCBI lineage: Eukaryota > Metazoa > Chordata > Actinopteri > Centrarchiformes > Enoplosidae > Enoplosus > Enoplosus armatus. Next base: position 25,165,626 of record NC_092187.1, on the reverse strand, counting down.
CTCGTATCTGTCTCTCTCTCTCTCTTGTATCTGTCTCTCTCTCTCTCGTATCTGTCTCTCTCTCTCTCTCTTGTATCTGTCTCTCTCTCTCTCTCGTATCTGTCTCTCTCTCTCTCTTGTATCTGTCTCTCTCTCTCGTATGTGTCTCTCTCTCTCTCTTGTATCTGTCTCTCTCTCTCTCGTATGTGTCTCTCTCTCTCTCTCGTATCTGTCTCTCTCTCTCTCTCTCTCGTATCTGTCTCTCTCTCTCTCTTGTATCTGTCTCTCTCTCTCTTGTATCTGTCTCTCTCTCTCTCTTGTATCTGTCTCTCTCTCTCTCGTATCTGTCTCTCTCTCTCTCTCTTGTATCTGTCTCTCTCTCTCTCTCGTATCTGTCTCTCTCTCTCTTGTATCTGTCTCTCTCTCTTGTATCTGTCTCTCTCTCTCTCTTGTATCTGTCTCTCTCTCTCTCTCGTATCTGTCTCTCTCTCGTATCTGTCTCTCTCTCTTTCTCTCTCGTATGTGTCTCTTTCTCTCTCGTATGTGTCTCTCTCTCTCTCTCGTATCTGTCTCTCTCTCTCGTATGTGTCTCTCTCTCTCTCTCATATGTGTCTCTCTCTCTTGTATCTGTCTCTCTCTCGTATCTGTCTCTCTCTCTCTCTTGTATCTGTCTCTCTCTCTCTCTCGTATCTGTCTCTCTCTCGTATCTGTCTCTCTCTCTTTCTCTCTCGTATGTGTCTCTTTCTCTCTCGTATGTGTCTCTCTCTCTCTCTCGTATCTGTCTCTCTCTCTTGTATGTGTCTCTCTCTCTCTCTCGTATGTGTCTCTCTCTCTTGTATCTCTCTCTCTCTCGTATCTGTCTCTCTCTCTCTTGTATCTGTCTCTCTCTCTCTCGTATGTGTCTCTCTCTCTCTCTCGTATCTGTCTCTCTCTCTCTCTTGTATCTGTCTCTCTCTCTCTCGTATGTGTCTCTCTCTCTTCATGAAGCTTTGACTCAGTTTTCACTGAGTCTCAAAGTACAAAACTCTGCAGAATGTGACGCCTCTCGTTCTCAGCACAAAATCATGGTCAGCATGCAAAATTAAACCAAAGTGTCAAAAGCAGCAAGCTTCATAAAACTGAATCAGAATATTAGATTTGATCCTGCGAAACTTCAGTCGCTGCAGTTTAAATTAAACCGGCCTCTTATGAAATCATGCTTTCAAATAAAAAGAATTCCCATCAGATCAAACACAAGTATTTTAAAATAATGTGCAGTGAGCATTGAGATTCATAAAGCACCGTATATTATACAAGTAAAAATAAATCCACTGCTGTTCACGATACAAGAAAGATGCAGAAAAAAGAGACATTCATAGAAAAAGGTGTCAAACATCCAGCGATGAATCAGTTCCGTGTGGCTGTGACTCTGTTGGTGGACGTCATGTTACAGACGTTATATGAGACGTCAGGTTCAGCGGTAATAATAATAAATATGAAAATAAATATCTGCCAGTGATGGTGTGGTCGTGGTTCGGGGAACTTTAGCCCTCTCATTCATTTGGCTGGCATTTTTCAACGGGAGCAGGAATCATGTCAACAACAGATCTGTTTTTATATATAAATATGCAGCTTTAATATGAACGAACGCTGTTTTCTGTATTTGGAACATAATGCTCGTCGTTGTGTTTGTCTTCTTTGATTCGTCTTTATTCTCTCCCGTCTGCTCTGCTTGCAGCCACCTGACCAGTGCATGACGTGTGTGGACTGTGAATGGACGACGCATGGCGCAGCCACCAAAATTCAAATGCCAACAATGGAGCCGAGTCAGATTCGGGGAAGCGTTGCAACGAGAGAGTAAAGAACAAAGGACACTGATCCGCGGGTCACGCTGACACAGAGAGTTTGGGCTCTGAAGAAACCAGAACTAAGGACATGTCTGCCTATTAAACAAACACACGACCCTGAGTGTAACACAGGATCTCGCTTCTATAAGCTGAAGATCTTCAGGTGAACTCGTATTCTTCCTCTGGCTGTTGAGCCTGTGAGATTCAGAAGTATTCAGGAGGAAAATAGATTGTGTGAGCGGCATTTGGGTGAAGTGGTGAGTGAGTCATGTTTTCTTCTGTACACAGAGAGTGTCAGTCTTTCATGAAATGGTTTGACAAAACCCGGAATTATTCTGGCGCACAAATGATTAAAAACTAGAATGGTCCCTTTATTTTGATGCATCTGAGTTTGCTATTATTGTCTCAAAGGCTTAGAAAAGAGGGAACATTTGATTATTTAATTAGTCTTATTCTGATTTCTGTAGCTCATAATTATAACAGTCCGTGTTTCGTTGGTGATTTATGAATTTTGGCATGAAGGTCTGGAAATCGGATTGTGAAGATGATGTATATGAAGATATAGAGTGTACTGTTCATCCGCAGGCGACACAGCGCCGTTAGTCCTGCACCACCACCCATTCATGTCAAACTGTCAATCTCTTTGCAGTCAAATGACACGACATCCTGCATTCTGCCAGCCTCACTTCAGAGACCAATCAGCCCCGCAAAATAATGTCAAAACACACAGCTCAAACATTTACATTCAGCTTCAGAGGATCCCCGTTAATCCTCTCTGAGACAAAACCTCAGCTGTCACCTCCGGTTCGTATTTGTGAGGAGTTTTCAGTAGGAACCAATGGGCTTGGAGCTGAGAGCCACAGACAGGAAGTCAGGAGGCATTGAGAAGCGGACTAACATGTTGTTGGCTTTGGGCTGCGGTCGAACAGTCTTTTTTGCTCAGGAAGGTTCCTCACCGAGTCACGTGACCCTGAAGTATCTCAGTGGCCGCCATGATGAGAGCCGGTCGAGCTGTCTAGATGCTAAAGGTGCTTCAGTGCTTCCTGTCTAGGCTACACTGGACCATCCCTGACCAAAGGAGAGCAGATGATGGCGTCCCACGATTCCTAGCGGTGTCAACATTTGAAGTGACCCACGTCGCATAATTACGTGTTTAGGAAAAGACACGTGAGATTTGTTGATAATAAAGAGAAATATAGAATAACACATATTAGTACCTATCACTTGCAGAAGTTTGTTTTGACGGATAGTTAGCTGGCTAACAGTCAGTTAGCTAATAGTTTGTCCAGGTCAGCTGTTTATCTTTCTCTCTCTTCTCTTATGATGGCTGAAATGTACAGCGACTGTCTGTAAACATTTCATGTCTTGTGTTGTGTGTTTACGTGCAGCGCGGCATCAACGCGTCGAGGATAAAACCTCCTGCGACATGCGTAGCTGGGTAATCTTGTGTTCCAGCGTTCAGAGACGAACATGTGCCAGAAAACATTCGCCCTGCTGTCGCTGCTGCAGATTGTTCAGCTCCGCATGTCTAAAGAGCGCGTCGAACCGCAGCCAGTCGAGCCTTTTGATCATCGAGGCGTTCAGCCAGGAGACGCGGCGCTAAATGAAAACATGGCTAAGCTACGAGCTCTCGTCACTGATGGTCGCGAGGGAAGAAACCTCACAAATCCACAAACAGTGCAACACAATTACTGAGATGTGGCTTCGCGCTGTAACAAGTGGAGAGAAATGAGGAGCAGCGCTCAGTAACCAAGACAAACACTTTCCAAGAAAAACTCCCAGTGACGGCCTCATTTGTGGAAGCACTCCTCGTGATGTGTTCTTGTGCTGTTCAGGCTCATGTTTGTTCGCTGACGTTGTTTTTTTCGAGTCGTCTGTTTGCTTTGCTGCAGATTTGAAGTCATGCCTGATGAAGTGTCCTTTGTAGAATCAGTTGCGTAGATTAACTTCAGCTCTGCGTTCAGTGCAAAGTCCAAGTTGTTTATTAGAACCACATATTGATATTCGAGAGGTTAAAAAAACAATGTGTGTATACAAATATATACAAAGACGTATATTTCTGCCTCAGAACATACTTTACTTCACTGACTAATGGAGTCCAGAGCCAAACTTTAAAACGTGTTCGACATGGTTCGGATCAGGGAACGATGTGATTACTGCTAACAAGAACGGGGCTGCTGGATCGTCATGGACAGAACTGTAATCTCCCACATGAGAGTCCCATTATTTTAGAGAACCCGCTGAACCTTTCAGCAGCTGATTGGTTCACTTTCAGATTCTGGTTCCATTTCAGATGAATTCAACAGCCATCCAGCGGTCTTTTGATCCAATCAAGTGTTCTGAACGTGCAAATCAAGACAGATTCATTTCATTTATATGCTTTACAATCTGAACAACGTACCGCATCTTTTATCTGTCGACCGTCGCTTCAGATATAGAAAAACTAGAATACATCTACCTCTTTGATTCATGAATCTGAGTGGCTTCTTCTCCATAGAGGCAGCTGAGGCTCATGGATATTGTAGTATTTAGAACCGTTTACAGTAAATACAACAGAAACCCGACTAAGAGTCTACAGCCATGCTAGCGGCTGTGTGAGGCTTCACTGATACACAGTGTAGCTTAATGCTAACATGCTCACAGTATAATGTTCACCATGTTCACCATCTTACTTTAGCGTGTTAGCATGCTAACATTAGCTAGTTAGCAGTTAACAGAGTCCAGCTGAGGCTGATGAATGTCATCAGTTCATCAGTTCAAAGTGTTGGACACGTGAACATGTTGACCTGATGGTGGCGCTAGATGAAGAGTCAGAGGATCACCAGAGTTATTACAGTTCATCCTGGGGGGACCATGAAGGTCTGAACCACATCTCATCACAGTCCATCCAGCAGCTGATGAGATGTTTCACTCAAAACCACAAATGTCGACCTCAAGGTGGCGCTAGAGGAAAAGTTAAGAGATCATAAAAGTCTTTATGATTCATAATCTGAGGAATCCGTCCAATAGTTGTTGAGATATTTCAGTCCGGACCAAAGTGGAGGACTGACCGGCCACCACTGCCGCTACGCTGGTGTGTTGAAAACAAGATTTCCCAGAAAGAAAGCTGAAATTACTAAAAGATAAAAGCTACGGTGTTGGTTTGATTATCCAGGAGACTCTTGTTTGTTGAGGAACACATCATTAAAAGAAAACTAAATGGGATTCTACAGCTGGGAACCAGGAACCAGTGGCTCTCAACACTTCACCACTGGGTCTATTCAGTCACGTGGAATCTGAATGAACTCTATTCATTAGATTAGTTAGATCGCTGTCTTTCAGTGTCTGTCACTTCTTCTCTGTCAGTCTCCTCATCCTCTTTCCACACACACACACACACACACACAGATAATAGCCTTTAGCCTTCAGTCATCAGCTTCTCCCACAGCCATTGTCTGGGTTCACTGGTAGTATCTGGGTTAGAGATGTGTGTGTGTGATGCCTGTCTACAGTGATCTAACAGAGAGCAGGTCATCTCAGCAACCATCACATCTCATTATCTGCCCTCTCTCTCTCTCTCTCTCTCTCTCTCAGCCCAAAACACACCTGCAGAAGGTCACTCACCTTGGTCCGAGTGAGACGACAACCCATTCTGACTTTTCCTCGGACAGGTCCGAGTTAGGAGGAGATGGGGGGAAATGGTGAGAATGAGAGGAGAGAAAGAAAGAGGAAGAGATCAGATGGAACAAACTGCAGAGGAGAGGAAGAAAAAGGGAGAACAAGGGTTGAGAAGAGTGGGAAAAAGAGAGCGAGAGAATAGAAATGTAGAGAAAAAGAGAGAGGGAGAGTTTGATGAGCCTTGTCCGCCCACCAGCTCACATCTCCAAACTCTGATAACCCACAATCCCCAGCTAATCAGCTGTCCTCCTGCGCTGCCAAGGAGACTACAGCTCCCATGATGCCGCGGTGTAAACAGCAGCAGCAGCAGTAATAGCTGTCGGTGGGCAGCAGGTCCATCGCATTAAACCTCTCTCTCTGCTCAGGAAACAGAAAGCAACGCGGGCGAGCGAACAGCAGCAGCAGCACGGAGAGGGGCGAGCGAGGCAGAGAGGCTACTGGAAAAACTGCAAGAGAGAGAGAGACGGAGGTGTGAAGAACAGAGCCGTCCTCATCTGACAGTTTCTTCTTCTTCTTCTTCTTCTTCTTCTTTCTTATTCTCCTGTCACTCTCTCTCTCTTTTGCTCTGTAGCTCTGCTCCTGCCGGCCAATCACAGAGCCCGGATGCGAGGAGGAGGGGAGGCGGATGCTCTGGTTGGCTGAGAGCAGCGTCAGTTTCAGCATCCATTCAGGGTTTTCCTCTCCTCCACCTCTCTCTCTCCCTCTCCTCCACCTCTCTCTCTCTCCCTCGCTCTGGTTTCCTCCTCTCGTCTCTCTTTTCTTCACACTTTGTCTTTTCTCTCGTCACCATCTGTCTCAAATTGCCTTCCTCCTCCTGCGCTTTACTCCCCGTTTGTGCCCCCAGCCTCGACTGACGCTGATATCATTCTGTGTGTGTGTGTGTGTGTGTGTGTGTGTGTGAGTGTGTGTGAGTGTGTGTGTGTGTGTGTGTGTGTGTGTGTGGTTTTGTGTATTACAGCATCATTTTTGCTTTTTATGTTTTATGTGATTCATGATTTTCATTTATAAAACGAGACTCTGGATATTCAGTGTATATCAGTAACACCGTGTACTGTGAGTACAAGTACACAGACTGTATAGTACTGCTCCTGTGACAAATGTAATATTTTAGAACATCCAGGGTGCAAAAATCTATTCAATAACTTTATTAATCCCAATTAAAAGTATACGTTATAGAGCACACACAAGTCTGAGTAACACACATAAAATAAAATAACAGAATACACAATTAAAATACTAAAAACCAGTGGTTTTCATGCCACTTTCTACTTCTGTCACATCTCTGAGGAAATGCATTTATCTGACAGCTTCAGTCACTCGTTATTTACAAAAAACATATTAAAATGTAGAAGTACAGCTGAAGTGATTAATCAGTTCATTGTCAACTGTTTTGATGATCATTTAAGTCATTTTCATGTAAAAACATGTCGTGGTTCCAGCTTCTCTCATGTGCAGATTTGATGTTTTTGGGAGGTTTCCAGAGAACAAACGTATTCTGATGTGAAGGTTAAAGGTCATTTTTGCCCTCCAGTCCTGAACTACGGAGCCCCCTGAGGGTCATATGACAGAAAAAGATCCCCCTTTGATTGTTAAAGTTATATATCCTGCTCGCTATCCTCACATACAAGTTATATATTAATAATCAAATAAAACTTGCACCGCGTCTAATTTCTCTGAGTGGCTGATTGCTTATTATGTGCAGCAGAAAGGACACTTATTATTAATCAGTGCTTTTATTTCATCTGTCCTGAGGACTCCTCCTAATAACTTTTAAATGCTGCTGTTAGTTTGTGAAGCTGTTTGATAATCAGTGTCTGAGGACACTGAAGTCATGTCCTCTGTACTTTTTACTTAGTGACTAACTAACACAGGATTCTAGTACTCAAAATATTAACATATTACTAGTTTTAGGCCAATAGATGAATACACATAGTTTTCTGTATTTCCTCATCAGGCTTTTATTCCTGTCAACAATTTACTAAAAATATTAATCTTTTTATTAATCTGATTTCCGACACATTCACGTATTTTAAGAATTAGGAAAATTGCACATTAATCTAAAATAATTCATCTTTGAACTGAACTACATTAATCTGCAAAACATGGTTAAGTCTGATCCTGAAGGGGAGGAGATTCAAAACCACATCCATGGAAGCTGAATCATATTGACTTTCAAGAAGTCTCGAAATTATAAAATTGCTCCATTAATTTGTCAGGACGACGAAACGACATGATAATGGTTCTGGTGATGAGTCGTCCTCCTGGGAGAAGAATGAGGTTGATTACAGAAGAGTGAGTTATATAAGTCAAATTAATGCGGCTTAATGGAGCTCCAGTGACTGCAGGGAGACCTGAACACACACACACACACACACACACACACTAACACACACACTAACATACACACACACACATGCACAGAAATATCAACACAAACCAGTTAAAGAGCTCACTGAGTCCATGACAAGAAAAAACACACAACCTCAACTGAAGCTGCTTCAGCTGTTTTTAATTTGGTCACTTTAAACTAAATATCTGACGACGATCAGCTGGTGAGGTTTGTTTGTGTCACCTGAAACATGTTCTCTCTCTGGTAGCTCTGGTTTTGAAAGAGGCTAAAGGTCCCTGTAGAGCTGAGGGGTTTCATCTCTACGAGTGACACATTCGCTTTAAAGACCTCTCACTTAAATATACAGATAGCATTTCAAGAAATTCATAATGTACAAACAAACGGGCCTCTGGCGGCTGCAGCCTCATTCAGCGTGAAGATAACATGTTGCCGTTTCTACAAGCAGAGCAGCAGCTTCAGTTGAAGTTATTAAGATTATAAACTTGAAGCATAAAAATACGCCTCAAGTTAATTATTACGACTTTTACTTACAGCTGTTATAGCTAACTAGCTAGCCAATCAGAGATGAGATGAGATGTCTTCGAGCAACAGTAAAACTATATTTCATGTTCAGTTTGCTAAAAGATTTCATGTGGCGAGAAGAACTGGACGTTTTAAAAAGGTCTGCGACGAACGATTATTTTTGAATTAATCTGTTTTCTCAATGAATCAATGAATCATTTGCTCTGTGAAACAAAAATGTTAGTTTGGGCAACAGACCAAAACCCAAAGAAATGTACGATCAGACAGAAACCGAGAGCCTCCAGAAGGAGAAGAGGAGGGCGACTTAGACAAAGGGGGGGTGGGGGGGGGCAGCTCGGGGCCACGTCACAGTTAATTGTCTCTGGCTTCAATGACTGTCCTCCTTCACTCAACTGTTCTCTAACTTTCTCTCCCTCTTTGTAGAGTTTTTAACTCTCCTTCACTGACCCTCTTTTTCTCGACCTCCATCTTTGTCTTTCTCTCTTTCCTCCAACACACATCCTGCCTGGGGGAAGGTTGTTGGTGTTGTGGTCACCAGAGGCCTGGTGGTGCAGCGGTGCAGTGGTTCACTGAGTGTGCACGGCAGTGGGAGTCTCACTCTCTGGCTGGAGGACCCAGTCAGGGTCTCTGCTGCGCTGCTTCACAACGACGTGCTTCATTTCTGCAGCGTTTCTGCAGCGTTGCTCCTTAATGTTCAGGGAACGGATTCAGTTTGAAGTTGTTTTCTGTTGTCGACTGAAAACAGCAGCTTCTCTGTTTCAGGAGGGAACAAAACAATCACAACTAATTGTTTCCAGGTTGCGTCGCGTCAGAGGACATTTGCATAAAGTTGGTGGAGGAGGACTGTTGAGTCTTTGAGCTGCGGTCTGCGTGGTATTTGGCAGCATGCAGCATGTTTTTGGAGTTTTAATCTCCAGTGTTTGAGTCCATGTGTGTATCTGGGCTGAGTCTGATAACATGAGACGTCCTAAAAATACCACAACAAAGAGTCCCATCTGATAACTTCTATTAAAAGTTAATGATTAAATATGTCTCACTGAAACAACAATGACTCAGTCTGACACACTTTGTGTTTGACAGCCCACCTGATCCAAATACTGGAGGTCTTGTTTCAAACTATTGATAATTATTATTATTGTTATTATTATATATTTGATATAAGCATGAAGGTTTGTGACTCCTGAAACTGGCGTGAAGTTGTTGGAACTACAGAGTGGAGCTTCTTCCCTCACAAACGACCTCCGACAGCTGCAGAGAGTCAACGTCAACCTGCCAATATACCATATATATAAGATAAATGCAAGATTTATTTTGGCCTGTCGTCAAGTTACTCACAGAAACGCCAACGTTACTTTTGCTGATAACGTAGAACTGGACATCTTTAAATACCACAGAAGACAAACTCAAGGCTGAAACATCAGCGTCAGGACAGACTTTAGGGTTTTGTGGCCACCGGTGGTGACGATCAGAGAGCAGCTCCAGGTTTTCTCCATTTTGTTCATCTAACTGATGTGTTGTCTTGTGTTTAATGAACTTTACAGCCTCCAGAGTGACTGCAGACTTTATAGACGGCTTCCACTGCCTCCTCCCGCCAGAAACACATCAACATGTACACGTCTGCAAGAATCTAAACAGACACACACACACACACACACACACACACACACACACACACACACACAGACACATCTAGCTCATCTGCACAAAGTGAAATAAAGAAACAGAAAGAGACAAAAGAGTGACGCACAAGAGAGAAATACAATCAGACAAGATCATTTTAATAGAAGAAGAGAAATGCTGTGTAGCTGCAGGGAAGAGCTGCACGCGATCCACACACACACACACACACACACACTCACACACACACACACACACACACACACTCACACACACACACACACACACACTCACACACACACACACTCACACACACACACACACACACACACACACACTCACACACTCACACTCTCAGCCTCTCAGTATGCAGTTTTGCAGTAAATGTAGCACCAGAAATAGCCTGAGAGCAGTTAGCGATGAATATTTCAACTATTCTCTCTGCCTCACTTTAAATCTCTCTCACGTCCTTCTCTCCTCCACTTTTGCATTTTCTCTTATTCTATTTTCACCTCTCTTTAAACTTTTAATCTTCAGTCTCCACAGGTCCGCGCACCTCCTCCCCTCCCGTCCTCCCTCCCTCTCCGCGGCTTAGGAAAGGTATTCAGTATGTGCAGTAACTGAGGGAGCCGCCATTATTCTAACAGGATATCTAATACAGTATGAATAAAGTTATGTGAAGGATGTGAAATAAATCAGTAGCCTCTGTCAGCTGATTCTGATTCTTTTGCTAAAGTTAAAGTTCTGAATTCTTCTTCAGTTTCTTATGAGATGTTAAATCATTTGTTTTATTTGTTGACTGCTGATGGTAAGATCATTTATACACAGCATATTGGCACTCAAAGAATAAATGGACACAAAGTGGTGAAAAAAAAGAGCCACATACGTTGTCAAAAAGAAGAATTTAGGTTTATTTCTTTATTAATCTTATATACAGACATTTACAGCAACCTTTGCTAAAGTTATTGAAGAAAGTTATGGTCACTTCCTGTTGTCTAACACAGTGAAACAGAGATAACGTCAGTTATTAGAGACTCTGTCCAGTTGTAGTTCCAGTCTGAGAGAGTATACGATGTACAGTAGATATATATTTGTGACGAAGAAGAGGAAGAAGAAGCAGGGTCGTCAGTTTGAAACACAAGACTGTTCAGCAATCATTTCTCCTGCATTCACTAAACACTAAAACACAAACACAACAAAACCCTTTCCTTTATCTTTACAGTGGTTTTTCCACATGAGATGAGACTGTGTGTTTAAATCTGCAGAAATGATCGACTGCCAAACATGAAGAGGCGATCTGAGGGTTTTGAGAGTCGCCTCTCTTTGCAGCACTTAAACCCTTTTTGGTTTTCAGTACAAAAGCTCTGCAGCTCCGCGTGTCTGATATCACAAATACATGAGTGTGTTTACGAGGCTCAAACACCAAATTAAATATTTCACAAGCAAACAATACTTTTTTTTGGCATCCTGCGTCTGTAATTAAACACTTTTCTAGTTGAAAAACTTTGTGCATCATCAGACCACTTCAGTGCTTTTTAAATCATTGGCACAACAAAACAGCATCAAATGAATGATGAACTTTAAAAGCCACTCAGGTCAAATGTGCATGAATAAGGATGTTTTCCAGTGAGGGGTGAACTTCCTGCGAGGCCCTGAATGTTGCTTACTCACCTCAGTCTGCTCTCACATTACAGGAATACTTTCTGGGCATCTGGGATGAATGATTAGCCTAGCTTAGCACAAAGACTGGAAGCAGGAGGAAACAGAAACAGGACTCTGCATCCGGTCTTGTGTTGTTCTCAGTTCGACCAATCGGAATTCATGAACGGCATGAAATCATTGAATGACGTGGCTCTTTCAGACGATTCAAATGATCTTTGGACTGAATGGATCGAGTTGGCCTTCATCTCTGTGAGAGCAGAGGAGTCATTCTTTGATGCTCAGAAAACATTCACTGCTATTCCTTCTCTAATGATTGAGTAATAATAATAATAATAATATCAATAATAAGTATTGGAGTGTGCCAATACTGACAGGAATCACCAGCCCAGTGCTGCTCCTGGGAGTCTGATGGATGTATAAAGTCAGCTGGTAGTGGTCCTAGTGGTCGCTCGTGGTACTGCCCTCCATCTGTAAGACTGTCGACAGGACACCTCCAGCTGCAAACCAGTGGTTTCTCTTTGTGTTGTGAACTTTTAAGCGATGATGTATGTGTACGCTGACTGCTCTACGTTGTGTTTGCTGCTCTGTTTGGGCTGAGCTAGCTGTTTCCCCCTGCTTCCAGTCTTTATGCTAAGCTAGGCTAAACACATCCTGACTCCAGCTCTGTGCTCACTCTTGGAGAGAAGTCACAACATGCTTCACTTCATGAACCCACATTCTTTTCTCTCAAATAAAACTGTTCCTCCAGACGAGGCTGTGAATTTGTTTCCTTTATATGAATACAACATATGTAGTACTTGTACTTACTGGCAGTAATACTTTTGTATTCCAAGCAGGTTGAAGCAGGTTATGCACACATTGTTTGACCCAGATCTCGACCCAGACTTCATGCAGATGTTGTGAAGAAATGGCAGCTGTTTTCTGATGAGTGTGAATTATTAATTGACCCATATTACTCTACGGGGGGGGGGGGCTGTTTGTTACCAGGGGGCGGATTAACAAGGTAATGTGCAGTCAAAGGCAAGAGTGGTGAGGTGAGGTGAGGTGAGCGTATTGTCTCCCCTTCTTTTCCTCCCCCCTCCTCCTCACAGCCTCAGAGTCAGGATCCAGGTCAGACAGGCTAACAGGGGGGACGGTGCACAAACTGAACCAGCACTCATCGTAACTTTCCTGTTGTTGTGGTATATTTTTCCTGCTGCGTCTCTCTCCCCCTTCCCCTCCTTCTTATCTGAGGTTTCCTTTCTCTTCTCGTCCTCCCTCTCCCCCTCCTCCTTCTCCATCACTTTGTCCTCCTTTCCCAGTGTCGTTAAGGGGGCTTCTGGAGGGTGGGTGCCCGGTGCAGGGGTGGCCGGTGGTTGGGTGTCCACAGGGTCCCGTGCGGAGGTGGTGGGGATACTGGGAGTACTGGCGGCAGTGGTGGCGGCAGGCTGGACAGATGGGTCAGTTGTTGCAGGAGGAGGAACAACCTTCTCCTCTTCCTCCTCCTCAGGCTGGAGGGAGGGTTCAGATGTTGCTGGAGGAGGAATAACTGTCCCCTCCTCTTCATCTAGTTCGTCCTCCTCCTCCGTGTCAGCAACTACAAAACACACAACAGGAGAAAACGTGTTTTTATAACCAATTATCAAAGAGTTTAATCTGTAAAATAGTTTCACTTTCTCAGAGCACAACTTGGCGTCTTCAGATGAGAGAAGCTGAAACTGTGTACTGTAAAAATATACCATTTATTACTAATATTGATAATAAAGCAATAACAACAACAAAGTCCTCCAAATTAAACTTCACCTAAAAACCGTTTCTGATCTTTAAAGCCATCATTAAGGTTATGTTCAGTTAGGTTAGGTTAAGGTAATGTAAATGATGGCAATGTGATATTATATCATCATGCCATGTACTTGTACATCTCTGTGAGGTAGAAAAAGAAAAAAGAGTAGTCAGGCTTTGAGAGATTTGAAAGCTGGACGTCTCAGCAGCTGGACGAGGAACAGCTGGATTCAGAGCCCAAACTCATCTAATCAGGGGCCTCAGGACCAGAACCGGCCCTTTAAAAGTGTGATTTAAGCTCAGCAGTCTGGTGTTGAATCTGTGTGAAGGCAGCGTGTCGTACCACAGAGGTTGTTTTCACATTTCTGGAGGTTCTCAGGACATCTGGAGCACCAGTCACCTTCAACATACGGCCTCTCGTCTTCGTAGTTCCCTCTGAAGACATACGATCACACACAGAGTCGTCATACACAACGAAGACGAGGAGGTCACGTCTGATTCATTACTCGGCAGAACGTCATAGAAAGTCTCATTCAACATGAAACTAAACATAATTCAAGATATTATAATTCAATACACTAAAAACACTGTGTGAACAGATGCATTACTGTCCACAAGGGGGAGCGCTTCTTCTAGTAGTAACACTAGTGAGGGCAGCAGCACTGTAGTATTACAGTGTAGTAGAAGCAGCAGCAGTAGTACTGTAGTAGTACTGTAGTAGCAGCAGCAGCAGCACTGTAGTATTACGGACAGACAGTAAGTGTAGTAGAAGCAGCAGCAGTAGTACTGTAGTAGTACTGTAGCAGTAGTAGTAGTAGTAGTACTGTATTAGCAGCAGCAGTAGTACTGTAGTAGTATTGTAGAAGTAGTAGAAGTACTGTAGTAGTAGCAGCAGTAGTACTATAGTATTGTATCAGTAGTAGTACTGTAGTAGCAGCAGCAGTAGTACTGTAGTAGTATTGTAGTAGTAGTAGAAGTACTGTAGTAGCAGCAGCAGTAGTACTGTAGTTGCAGCAGCAGTAGTACTCTAGTAGTACTGTAGTAGTAGCAGCAGCGGTTGTACTGTACTAGTGTAGCAGTAGTAGTAGTAGTAGTACTGTAGTAGCAGCAGCAGCAGTAGTACTCTAGTAGTATGTAGTAGTAGCAGCAGCAGTAGTACTGTAGTAGTACTGTAGTAGCAGGAGCAGTAGTACTGTAGTTGCAGCAGCAGTAGTACTCTAGTATTGTAGCAGTAGTAGTACTGTAGTAGCAGCAGCAGTAGTACTGTAGTAGTATTGTAGTAGTAGTAGAAGTACTGTAGTAGCAGCAGCAGCAGCGGTAGTACTGTAGTTGCAGCAGCAGTAGTACTCTAGTAGTACTGTAGTAGTAGCAGCAGCGGTTGTACTGTACTAGTGTAGCAGTAGTAGTAGTAGTAGTACTGTAGTAGCAGCAGCAGCAGTAGTACTCTAGTAGTATGTAGTAGTAGCAGCAGCAGTAGTACTGTAGTAGTACTGTAGTAGCAGGAGCAGTAGTACTGTAGTTGCAGCAGCAGTAGTACTCTAGTAGTACTGTAGTAGTGGCAGCAGCGGTTGTACTGTACTAGTGTAGCAGTAGTAGTAGTAGTAGTAGTACTGTAGTAGCAGCAGCAGCAGTTGTACTGTACTAGTGTAGCAGTAGTAGTAGTAGTAGTACTGTAGTAGCAGCAGCAGCAGTAGTACTCTAGTAGTATGTAGTAGTAGCAGCAGCAGTAGTACTGTAGTAGTACTGTAGTAGCAGGAGCAGTAGTACTGTAGTTGCAGCAGCAGTAGTACTCTAGTAGTACTGTAGTAGTGGCAGCAGCAGTAGTTCTGTAGTAGTAGCAGCAGCAGTAGTACTCTAGTAGTATGTAGTAGTAGTAGAAGTACTGTAGTAGTAGTAGCAGCAGTAGTACTATAGTATTGTAGCAGTAGTAGTACTGTAGTAGCAGCAGCAGTAGTACTGTAGTAGTATTGTAGTAGTAGTAGAAGTACTGTAGTAGCAGCAGTGGTAGTACTGTAGTTGCAGCAGCAGTAGTACTCTAGTAGTACTGTAGTAGTGTCAGCAGCAGTAGTTCTGTAGAAGTAGCAGCAGCAGTTGTACTGTACTAGTGTAGCAGTAGTAGTAGTAGTAGTACTGTAGTAGCAGCAGCAGCAGTAGTAGTACTCTAGTAGTATGTAGTAGTAGCAGCAGCAGTAGTACTGCAGTAGTACTGTAGTAGTGTCAGCAGCAGTTGTACTGTACTAGTGTAGCAGTAGTAGTAGTAGTAGTACTGTAGTAGCAGCAGCAGTAGTACTGCAGTAGTACTGTAGTAGCAGCAGCAGCAGCAGTAGTACTCTAGTAGTATGTAGTAGTAGCAGCAGCAGTAATACTGCAGTAGTACTGTAGTAGCAGGAGCAGTACTGACGCTGGGTAGTAGTTGCAGACCAGGAAGGAGACCCTCTCCCAGTCCAGACCCTCCATGTTGCTACAGAGATGGAAGGCACAGCCGACTCTGTGTGTCCCTGCCCACACCATCTGTAACACACACACACACACACACACACACACACAGGTCAAACCCAGCCCACAGATACACACAGGTGTAGAAATATGTGTGTGTGTGTGTGTGTGTGTGTGTGTGTGTGTGTGTGTCTGACCTGTGTGTAGTGTCCACACATCTTGTCTTCATCACAGCTGTTGTTGTGGAAGTCATAGTCCAGATGTTCTACAGGAGTCAGTTACATCATATTAGCATTAACTATTATTATTATTATTATTATCATTAAAGTATTGGATTATTATTGCTGATGCATTAACTTGGGCTGAGTGTTTGGTCATGTGGATCCACCTGTAGCACTGCATGTACTTTATATTTCATTCTTTTATAAGCTGATTATTTGGCTTGTCTGTAAAACCTCACTCGCTGTGCAGTCGAAGTATAAAGTTGTATAAATATCGGTCTCGTTGGCGTCCACGTGCTCCTCCAGCTGAAGAACTCATAATGAAGGAAAGACCTTTGGCCCGCTCTTTTTCCAAGATGGAGGACCAGGTACCGTAGAGTCTGGTTCCACAAACAGACGCTGCCCTGATGAACCAACTCACCCAGAAACCATTTCTCCAGAGCCTCTCGGAGGTCCAGAGCCCCCGTCCCGGCGAACAGATTCTCTCCGGTGTCCTCCAGTTCTGGGTTGTGGTTCCAGACGCATTTAGCGGCGTAGCCCTCTGCGATCACCTTCAGGGTCGGGTCCCATCTCTGCAGAGAACCGGCGGAAGTTACGGAGAACAGAATGATAGAAATATAAAATTAGGAAGCACAAAATCCCAAGTTTCAATTCAGAAGTGAACGCAGCGTCTCCAGACTTCGAGTCGCCCTGTGGGTCCGGCTGATTAACTCGGATGAAGACCATGAATCTTAAATCGAAAGTCTTTTCATCATAAATGAAGATACACAAACAAGCACAGAGAGCAAAACCTGAAGGTTTCACATGTGAGATTTTCTTTCCAGTGACATTAAACAGTTGCTGGTTTTAATTAGCGTGATCATTTCGTTGTTCAGCTGGTTTTGATTGTTATTGATTTACGACCTGTAAAAAAACGCGCTGCATAAACAGTGCTGGTTTGTTTTTATTATTATTATTATTATTGTTGTTATTATTATATAACATGTTTTATGTCTCTGTGTTATTAAATCAACCGCAGGTCTTTGGCGCTGACTCCTGCTGACTCGGTGAAAGGACTATTTTTGATGTTTATCTGAGACATTAAGATGGATGTTTACATGACATGGTGGAAATGATGTGACATTTAATATCATATCAAGGAAATGTGCAAAAAGACGGGAAAGTAAAGACAGCTTTTGATTTATAGACAGCACATAGAGTTTGACCCTGAGTCCCGCAGCACATCATTACTGTCATGTTTCCTTCACACACTTATCCACAACCTGACCTCTGACCCCGACCACAGCCTGCCTGTTTCCTTCCCATCATGCCTCTGGGTTTAACCTCACGGCAACTTCCTCTTCAGAGACCGATGTGGTGAAAGAAGTACTCTGATCTTTTACTGAAGTAAAAGTAGCAGTACTACAGTGTAAGAAATACTCTGTTACAAGTTTCATTTCAGAATGATATACATAAGCAAACATTTTCAAAAACTGAAGCGAGTGGAACCGAGGCTACAGCAGCTACAAGCTAATTCATATTGATTGGTGTCAACATACATGAACACGCGGCAGTGAGTACTACTGTAGTTCTTCTACAAACAACGCAGTTCCTCCAGATTAGATAGAAAAAGTCTGAGAGGAGAATCAAGAGTGGAAATACACAAACTGGAGTGTTGATGTGGATCATAATGTTTTTCTTGTGCTGATGTTTATTTATGTCTGACAAGCTGCCGGATCGCTGCAACAAACATCCAGATCGCCTCCGACCGGAGGACTCCCGGCCTGAGGGAAGTCATTCATTTAAAAAAGCTTTTCTGCAGCAACAAGGTTCAGAAAGCAAATCAGCAAATAACAATGAATCTCATGTTGAGACTCAAAGCAGCAGTGAATGAATCTACACCGTCCTGCTGCCACAAACACTCACTACAGCTCCACATGTGGATTCATCCGCCGCTGAAAATAGTCCCCAACAGATGCACTATTTCCTGCTGTTAGTTTGATAAAAACTCCAGCGAGCAGCTGTTGGAGGGAATGACTGAGCCTTTTAAACATGAAACTGTATATTTGTGAGGAGTTTTTTAAAGATTGACGTCTTCAGCAGGAACCAATGAGCTGAGAGCTGAGAGCCACAGACAGGAAGTGAGACAGGACTGAGGGACGGACTGACAGGTTGCTGGTTTAAGTCTCTTTTTTTGGGATTTGTTGACAATAAGAAAATCTAGAATATCATCAGCTTGATACAGGAAGTAGATGATGACTGCTCGTCACTGATTGGACAGAACAGATTTACGTTTTTAAGCAACCAAAAGAATGAACAACACGACCCTGAATGAGTGTTTCATATTCCTGTGTGTGTGTGTGTGTGTGTGTGTGTGTGTGTGTGTGTGTGTGTGTTTATTTGTCCAGTGATGACACACAACACAAACAATAGTCAGGGGTCTCCTTCACATTCCTGTCTCTCTCCAGGCTCTCTCAACATCTGGTCTGTGTTATGACTTTCGGGTCATCTACATGGTCATGTAGTAACACACACACACACACACACACACACACACACACACACACACACGGTCACCTCCGTCAGCCGGGCTGGAGGTCGTCCGGTCTGTGAACAGCTGATTTTTGTTTCTCTTCGTCCTGGATGACATTTGATCACCGTGTCTGTTCACTGACCATCACAGGAATCACATTTAAACACGTATACACGCTGTACTCATAAAGTATACTCTGTGTACTCATGGTGAGAGTGTACTTTTGAAATGAATCTATGCTTCTGGCAGAAAATTAAACCAGATGTTCACTGGTGGAAAGTAACTCAGTACTTTTACTCAAATATGGTACTTATGTACAAGTCTGAGGTAGTTGTACTTTACGTGAGTATCTGCATTTTATGTTATACTTCTACTCCACTACATCTCAGAGGGAAATATTGCACATTTTACTCTGCAGATTTAGATTATTAATACAAAATATAAATCAGCTAATACATTGTGATGTATCATTATATATTAAACTAATGTAATTCATTAAAATGAGCATCAATAATATAATTAAACATTCTTTAACTTGTGTATTTTGTCTCAATATTAGCTCATTAATGGCTTGATGACGCGCGTCCCGACCCTGGTTACCACCGTCTGCTGCAGGTGGTTTAACGTTTCATCATTAGTATAATCTGTAAAGCGCCTGCAGTCCTTTATCCCCTTCAACAATGGAAACGCTTGTTTTCAACCGATCGTGCTGATTTTCAGTTTAATACGATTTTATGGAACGATAATATCATTCGACGTGTTTATTTCCGCGTTTGGTCAGATTGGTTTCGGTTGTGTTTGCAGGTCGACGTCAGTGTTTCTGTGATGAAACTGTTTGTGAGCACCGATAATCAGCAGAGTACAGTACAGCTGATGAAATATCCGAGAACACTCGGCCAACTGCAGTATTACTGCGTCTCCTGCTGAGGGGATTTACATTCCTCCTCTGCAGGTCTGGATTCTGGTCCTGGTTCAGACTCCGAGGCTGTGACCAGACCCACTGTTTAATCTCAACAACAGCAGGAAGCTTTGAGCTGGTTTTAATCCACAGATTACATGCTGAGATGTTTGATCTGGACTGGTCAGACTGGTACAGACAGGTTTGTCTGAGCTGGTCAAACTGGGTTCTCAGTTTTGTCTACACTGGTTAGACTAGTTTGTCATTTGTATTAGTTTTGTTTGAACTGGTCAGACTGGTTTCATTGCTGTTTTATCAGTTTGATCTGAGCTGGTCTGACTGGTTTGTCTGCTGGTTTCAGTCCACTTCTTATCTAACTGGAAAGGTTGTCGTTACGTTCTACAGACATGTTTTGCCAACAACAACAGAACTCAGTTTTCTGTAATTTCCTCCCAGTTCAGCCCACTGACTCCCTCCTCTTCCAGTTCCCTCCATCTCAGAATCAGAATCAGAATCAGAAATACTTTCTTGATCCGGGGGGGGGAAACTGTACACATCGTACTCATCGTCCTCCTCTTCGACGGCTACTTTTCTCATTTTGTCTTTCTCCCTTCCTTCCTTTGTTTCCTCCCTCTCGGTTTTTTCTGTCTCTTTCTTTCTCTCCTTCCTTCTTACCTCCCTGTCTCTCTTTGCCTCCTCCTGTCTCACCCACCTCTCCTCTTCCCTTCCTGCCTTTTCTTCCTCGTTCATCTTCTTCCCTCCCTCTTTCTCTCTCTGTCTGTCTGACTCCGTCACTCCTTCTTTCCTTCCTCTGCTCTCTCGTTCTGTCCCTCAGCTGAAAAGCAGAACCAAAATCATGAATATGGAAATGTCCTAGTGGGGCTTCCATACCGGCGGAGACAGGCTGAGACCTCTCCTGGTCCACAAACATAAACACACACACACACACACACACACACACACACACACACACATTCCTCTGGGTGCTCATTCATTCATCCTAATTTTCATTTCTCTCTATCTAAACATTGTGTTCTTCGTCTCTCAGCTCTTTCCCAACAGTCGTCTTCCTCTGTTGCTCAACCCTCCTGAGTGCTGACTCCCTGTCTGTCTGACTCCCTCCCTCCCTGTCTGTCTGTCTGCCTGCCTGCCTGTCTGTCTGTCTGTCTGTCTGACTCCCTCCCTCCCTGTCTGTCTGTCTGACTCCCTCCCTGTCTGTCTGTCTGTCTGTCTGCCTGCCTGCCTGCCTGTCTGTCTGTCTGTCTGACTACCTCTTCCCTGTCTGTCTGTCTGTCTGACTCCCTCCCTTCCTCCCTGTCTGTCTGACTCCCTCCATGTCTGTCTGTCTGACTCCCCGTCTGTCTATCTGTCTGACTCCCTCCCTCCCTCCCTGTCTGTCTGTCTGACTCCCTGTCTGTCTGTCTGTCTGACTCCCTCCCTCCCTGCCTGTCTGTCTGTCTGTCTGCCAGCCTGCCTGCCTGTCTATCTGTCTGACTCCCTCCCTCCCTCCCTGTCTGTCTGTCTGACTCCCTGTCTGTCTGTCTGTCTGACTCCCTCCCTCCCTGTCTGTCTGTCTGTCTGTCTGTCTGTCTGTCTGACTACCTCTTCCCTGTCTGTCTGTCTGCCTGACTCCCTGTCTGTCTATCTGTCTGACTCCCTCCCTCCCTGTCTGTCTGTCTGACTCCCTGTCTGTCTATCTGTCTGACTCCCTCCCTCCCTCCCTGTCTGTCTGTCTGACTCCCTGTCTGTCTGTCTGTCTGACTCCCTCCCTGTCTGTCTGTCTGTCTGTCTGTCTGTCTGTCTCCAGACAAACAGACAGATAGTTTCCCTCCTCTCATGTTCTCACCTGGAGGGGGTCTGCAGAGGTAAACCCCCGTCTGTTCCTGGAACCCAGGTTGCTATTAACTGAGCAACTCTACCTTTAATAAAAAGTGAGGATCGTGGTCTGCTGACCTGTACGGAGACGTGCTTTGTGTTCGGAGGCTGTTGCTGCACTGAGCAAATGCAAACAGGTTGTGAGTTGAGATTATTGAAATGGATCTCTGCTGTCTGTTGTGTCTAATATTTATCAGCCAGGTGAAGTTTCTTTTCATTCTCACTCTGAGAAAGTCACAGCTGCTGTCCAGTACATGGGCAGAGCGGTGCTTTAGCTTAATGCTAACATGCTCACAATGACAATGCTAACATGCTCATGTTTACCATCAAGCACCATCCTCCGGGTCTGAAAAGTGAAGCCAATGTGGAAGTGCCTTAAACCTGCATTCTTTCTACTGGCCAACAGGGGGCGCCTTCACTGGTTTCCAAAGGTCCCATCTAGAAGTCTATGAGAAAATGAGTCTGCTTCTCACTTGATTTCTGTTCAAGTCTGTGTAGCTCACTGACAGCAGGAGGAGGCAACTATTGTCGGTTCAGTGTCGACCCAAATGAACACAACTTCTTCGTAACATATAATATATGAAAATGGCAGTGTAAAAACATTTAACTTGGTAACATCATGCAGGTGGAACAACAACATACAAGTTTTAATCTTGAAATGGGTCCACAATCGTTTTCTTCCTGACATCCATATCCATAAAAGCACATCAGTCGTCGTCACGTCTCCATGAAGAGTTAAATCAGCTGCAGCTTCTCTCTGGTCCACCGACCAAACCAAAACAACCAGCCGGCCCCAACCTGCCTGAAGCTCCGACACACAAAACCAACACAGAGATTTAATCTGACCCCCAGTTCCCCTGAAAGTCCAACTGAGGGCTGTTCTCGAGTCAGATGCAGCATCATGACAAATGGAAAACTTTTAAATACGTCTTTAATATCCCTGTAAGAGGGAAAGCCAAGAGTCAGCAGCATGACACCGCTGCCAGGTGATGACGTGATGCTCAGTGTCCTCCGTCAGTCTGTCGGTCCACAGTGAAACACAGTATCACTGACATAACTATCACATGCATGTATGAGACATTCATGGTCCCCAGATGATGAATATTAATGACAGTGGTGACTCTCTGACTGCTCATTCAAAATGTCCTGTTCATTGCTGTACTCATGTAGCATGCTAACATGCTAACTATTACATAATGCTATCAAACTAACATGCTAAATGTTTCATACTGAGGTACTAACATGACCAGTAGTGTTAGAAGTACTCAAATCTTGTACTTAAGTAAAAGTAGTAATACCACAGTGTAGAAATACTCTTCCTGTAAGTACATGAGAAAAAGTACAGGAGTATTTGAATAGAAGTATACTTAAAGTCCTCATTATGCAGAATAATATATATTATATTTCTGGATTATAATTACTGATGTTTTAATATGGTCATCACTTTAATGTTGCTGCTGATGAAGGTGGCTCATTTTAATGACTTTATATTCTGCTGGGCAGCTTGTGATTAATAAAGTTTTATCTTGATCTATAAAATGACGTCATCATTTATTTGTTGATTCTATTTTGTATTAATAATCTAATGATCTGCAAAGAAACTAAAATGATCAAATCAATGTAGTAAAAAGTAAAATATTTGCCTGTGAGATTTAGTGCAGAAGTATAAAGTAGCAGAAAATGGAAATACTCAAGTAAAGTACAAATACCTCAAAATTGTACTTGAGTACAGTAATTGAGTAAATGCACTTTTTCACCACTTAACATGACATAATAAACATAGCTTAACATTTAGCATGTTAGCATGCTATATGCTCTATGCTAAACACTGAAGTACTATAAAGCAAACAGATGTTAAATTATCATCAAGCTAAACTATATATACAAAATGTCGGTATATCAACATTAAATAGTTAAAGTCCAAGAGGAACGCAACAAAATACACAACATAGAAGTTTATTTTCAGGAAAAATGCCGTCATAGGCACCGAGTCCAACTTTAAATGATTTAATGTGAGCCAAGCGTGACGGTCAGAGTCTGAGATGTCCCAAAATGGCCCAAAATGTCCCAAAATGGCCACTGTACAAAGCTTAACACAAAGCTGTTTAATGAAAAACAAAGACTTAACACACAAAGCAGCTGACAGTGAAGAGAAATGGAAAATCGAGACGAGAACGTTGCTTCATGAGCAAAGTGTTCTGCAAAAAAAAAGAGGGACACAAAAACCAGATACAAACAAAGATAATTAGAACAAGACAGAAAACAGCTTTGAGTCCTGGAAACAGAGAAACAGAGAAAACAAAAAAGAAAATAAACTGTAGGTTAGCAAACAAGTACAAGTTCTGTTATGATGAAGATGAAGATATGAACAGAAACAACAGATCCGTTTTATTTCTGTACTTCCTCGTCTTCTTCCCTCTTCTCCTTTCCTTTTTCATCTACCTCCTCCTTCCTCTTCTTCACCACAGCTTTTGATATATTATCTTATATGTGTGTATATATATATATATATATATATATATATATATATATATATATATATATATATATAACATCTTTGTAGAAACATTTGTCTCTGTTCAAAACTTGCAGTTTGATTAAAGTGATGAAGGTGTCACTTCCTGTTTGTACAGGTATGTTCATTTCTTTTCCATTGACTTTAAAACATTATACTGTGAATATGAATGTATGGTATCTTCTTATTGAACTGCTTCTCAATAAGGTTTTGATTTGATACCAAGTAATAAGTTACAGGACTGGAATCAATTTAGTGACTCGTTGTTATTGTCAAAAGCAACTTATTTTAGTGGAAGAGATCAAATTATTCGGTGAATGCATCGTCATGTTTCTCTCCGTTCCTAAATCACATGCATGTAAAGTCATTTGAAATGACGCTCTTCTCATTTAGCCTCCAGTGAAGCTATCTGTGTCTCTGAAGTAACGAGACGTTCGAGTACGAGTCTACAACCTGCTGCTGTAGCTGCTCTGTGAGGCTAAATGCTAATATTAGCGTGCTAACATGCTCACAGTGATGATGCAAACATGCTGATGCTAATGAGGCACTATGTTTAGAATAGGGTGACCAAATTTAAGTGCACCGCACCTTCGCACTCATACACACACACACCACAGGTGTTTTCATCAGGATGGGGGACAATTACTTCAGCGCTTAGCTCACCTTTCAACACCACGGACGCCTGAACGCAGCATTCTCGTAGCCGATACTTTTTCTAAAGGAAGGAGTAACCCTCAGTGGCATCAGTACTTCATGTAACTCTGTCTGCTCAGCCTTAAATGGGACATTTTGACCTGACGGAGGCACTAAAGAAACGTTCAGGGAGTCGCCAACATCACTAGTATCCATCGCAAAGATCGACAGAAGATCTGACTGCGGTCTGGACCGTAGCTGTCAAGTGTTAAAGCAGATCAGCTGAAATCATCATCCTTCCAGACCGAAGACCGAACTTTATGATTTCTCCTCTGCTCATTTAAACACGGATCTGCTGATTCATTCTTTGTCTTTATGTGACAGTTAAAAGTAGAGAATGACAGGAAACATGAGGAAGATGACAACGAGGACGTGCAGCAAAGGTCCCTGAACAGACTCAGGATGTTTTCATTAGAGACGCATTTCAAACATTTTCTAGCCAACAAGGATCTGCTTTACTGGCCGTTGTAATGGACATTTTCATGTTAAACTTTTATAAACACGTGTACCTCTTTTAAACGGGCCGTCCACCCAAAGACACATTTGGTCCTCTTTCCCACAGTTTGACCCCGGCAGATAGTTTCAGTGTGACTTGCTGTTTTGGAGATACCAGATCATCCCCATACAATAAAGCTCAATGACTGATTGGTGGAGCTCCCAATGCTGCAGAATTAGATTAGTAAGACTCAACAGCAGCGTCTCTCTCAGTATAATGACAAGTCTGTGACGTCTGTGGATTACACATCACTGTTCCACTGAAAGTTACCAAACTGTGACGTCTTGATTTAAATCAACTTTATCTCTTCTGGCTGTCGATGTTTTGGGGTAGTTTGGACTCTGAATGCTCATTAATTTATAGTTTGGTCTTATCAGGCTGAGATCTTTGATTTGATTCTCAGAAGGATCCTGCTGAAGAACTCACTATGTGCTTGAGCACCACAAACCAAATACCTCTGAGCTCCATCGTACTGATGTGAGCTACATTTGGTATTTCTTAATCTCAGCAAATCCAACTTAAGGTGCTTTTACATTTAACGTGTTTGGTGCAGTTCAAACTCTTCGGTTCATTTATGTTTCTGTAAAAACTTTGTTTGTGGTGTGAAAACAAAGGATTTTCTAGTAGTAGATTTGTGATTTTAGTGTGAAAACAAACAAGAGACGTTTAGAAACCAGTGAAGTGCAGCATGAGTTGCTTCCATGGGTCCCTGAAGTTACTTGAGAAGTACTCAAGTAAAAGTATCACTACCACAGTGTTTTCCGTTAACATACAGATGAGTCCTCATGATGACGTATATCTTAGATGACAAGTTACGTTTTAGTCACTTCCCAAAAGTAGTGACACATTTACCGTTTTTCAAAGAACCAGAAGGACTGTTGGTGTCCGCTGACTGCGTTTTACACATTTTGTTGTTGTTAAAGAGTTAAAGTATTCAAACGTACGTCAGTGACATCTCTCAGACATTCCTGTCGTAGGATTTAGTCAGTCAAAGCAGCTCACTTTGATTAGCGAATTAATAAACTTGGGGAAACATCAGTTCTTTTTATGAGGAATTATTACACAAACAACAGAAGATTAAATGAATTCTTAAAATGTACACAGATTCTCCTGCCTGTGTTTCTGTCGCTGATCTGTCTGCTGTAAAATTAGCTCATGATATCAATCACCTTATTCACTTTTTGAATCGGTTGATGTCACTTTTTGAAGACGCTGATGCTCAAACGTTGCCGTGATGAAATGAAAGCGTATGAAATGAAGCTGTGCTGATTTTCTAAGCTCTACAGGCTGAGGCGTCTTACCAGAGGCAGCATGGCTGAGGCACTGGGTGAAACCTGTCCTCTGTAGTGGTTATGAAGCTCCACCAGCATCTCCTCCTGCTCCTCGCTCAGAAAGCTCCAGACTCCAGGAACCACCAGGGCCCCCAGCAGGAGCCATGCCCAGAGAGGAGCTCCCCTCGGCGGGCAGAGGCACCGGCCCCCGGACCCCCTCCTTAGTTTGGAGCTCCACGAGGCTCGATCCTGTGTAGTCCTTTGGGTCGAGGGCCGCTGAGCGGAGACCCCCTGGAGCTCTGAGAGACTCCGCTGGTGCATGATGGGAAACAGAGTCCTGAAGGATGTATCCTCGAGTGGTCAGTACAGAGTCCAGCAAAGTGTGTGTGTTAGAATGACCTACAACTGTGTGTGTGTGTGTGTGTGTGTGTGTATACAATAGGCCACTTGTCTTTGTCTGTGAGTGTGTGTGTGTGTGTGTGTGTGTGTGTGTGTGTCTCTATGTGTGTGTTTAAGAGTCAGTAAAAGTGTGTGTGTTCCCTCCTCAGTGCCTCTCACTCTCAGCTCTGCCGATCTCCCTCTTTCTGAGCCGGCTTTAAGAGAGAGAGGATCCTCCCCTACACACACACACACACACACACACACACACACACACACACACACACACACATAGTTCACATTTCACATACTGCACCGACTGGTACGCACAACAAACACCCCCCCCCCCATCCTCTTACTCTCCTTACTCTCCATGTCGACCTCCTCCTCTCCCTCTCTTCTCTTCTTTTCCTTCTCTTCAGTTTCAGTTTGCTTTATTTGCATGATATTTAAAGGACACGTCTGTCTACGTATCTGTCAACAATACTCACATATGTACGTTAAAGTAGTTCCTGGTCACTGTGTTCTGGATCAAAATGACTTCACTATGAGGCTTGTACAGTGAGACACGTTTTATTTTTAAGGTCTTCAAATGTTCGCACTCAAAAATCTGCAGATTAAACCACCACAGAAGAAGAAGGGGACGCGACGAGATGACGCCATTAAAGGAGCTCCAGTCGAAGCTCAAACGACGGAGAACCATGTGGAGAACGTGATGGAGAACGTGATGGAGAACGTGATGGACATGTGACATTGTCGCTGTCGTGAGGAAGGTTACAGTTAACTTAAAGAGTAGTCCTGGGCACAGCGCTCCAGTAACTTATACAGAGTGTACCTGTGCTTGGTGCGCGTGCTGTGATTGGAGCAGATGACCTGCTGGGGGCGTGGCTGAGTGTAGTTGTGACATCACAATCTTACGGAAGTACTGACGGCTCGTTTAAAGGCACAGTGAATACGAGCTGTGTGCGTTTGAGCCTTTCCCAGTATTTATACTGCACCCAGAGCTGCTTTATGATCAACAAAAACATGGAAATCTCACTTTTCTACAATAGGGGACCTTTAAGGTTAGAGGACCTTCATCGTCATGGTTACGATAATAAGCACATGGTTAAGGGTAGGGAGCGATCGTGATCAGGTTGAAAATGGAAACGGGAAACGAACAGCGGCCTCCAGTGTTAAAGTTTTGTTTTGTTGACCAATCCATCCACCCGACTCTTCGCTGGTTTATAACAGCGGCGCCTGACTGAAGTCCTGCGGTCATCAGACGCCGATTTCAGCTTCTCGACTGATTCTGTTGTTTTTCATGGGAGGACGTCTCGTACATACAATGGAAAACAATCCCAAACAAGTCATTATAAAAACAAGATCAGACATAGTTTAACGTGTTTCTCTTTCTCCCCCCCGCTGCCCCCCTCCCTCCCTCTATCAATGAAAAGTTTGTTGAAATGTGGGGAAGTCTGGTGTGGACTCAAGCACACACACAGAGACTCACACTGAGTCACCGAGCAGCTGATGCTGATGCGGTTTGTGACTCACGTACGTCTGCGTCTGTTGTGGTGTGAAGAGCCTCCGAGCTCGACGTCACTGCCGACGCTTCAGGTGTGTTGATGCTGACTTTTCTGTAGTATCTATTAATACACAACATCATACTGGTACCTTACACACGAACCAGTGGGGAAGCTGGATTTGATCCAGGAGTTGTCAGTTAATGGATGTTGACATGAGCTCCTTCCTCTTGCCTGTTCAGACATGACGTGTGTCACTTTGCCGGCTTCGTTCTTCTGTTACAGTAACTTTCTGTCCTTCACGCTGTCTGTCTGTTCAGGTTTGTTACAAGCTGCAGTGTTTACATGATGTTGTGAACGAGAGGGAGCGATGTCAAGTCTATCAATGAAGACGGTTTTTGTAACCCAGGAAATAAGTTTTGGAAAACTGCATTTTACTTTCAGACAAAGATGCGTTTTGACAAAGTAATCTTGATAAACTAAAGGTCCACTTACTATCTTTTTCAGCTTTCAGAGACACCTGACGATCTCCACCAAAGCATGGAGGGTTGTCCAGTTGAGATGTGATGAAAACAGCTAGTTAATGGACCTCAAGTTAACATTATTTAGTCAGAGAACTTTTTCCATGAAAACTTTTATTTGTTTCCAGTGGCTTCAAAGCTTGTTGCCTGGCAACCTGCAAAAAAACAGCAGCCCCAGAAGAAGAAACCCTGAAGTCTGAAATCTGTGATCAATGAAGAGAGAGAGCCACATCATGGACAGGGAGGAGTCACAGCTGTCACATCTGTAAGTAACACGTTCCCAACAAGCAGGAACTGGGCCCAGGGGACAGTGAACTGGGATCAAGGGGCCCAGCAACACTTTGACACTGTGACACGTCTGCAACTGTCAAAGGTTAACAAGACTGAATATCTAAAACTACTTCTCTTGATTAAGGCAGTGCTTGTCGGATTGTGTCTGAAACCTTCTCTCACTCCTCTCCAACGTTGAAATTGGGGTAAATTTGTTTATTGCTGAAAGACAACAGACCTGTTTCGACCTGTTTGCATCAGCAGGCCATCGTGTCGTCGCTGACTGAGGGAACGAAGAGCCGGAGAGCCCAAAATGGAGGAAGTTATCGCAGTTTATTAGCTGCTTGTCACCATCCAGTTGTGTTTAATGTGTCGGAGCACTGTTTGCAGACAGTTATGAGACAAACACATCTTTTGAAATGATCCCATTAGCAACTGAGCTAATGAGCTTGTTGTTAGTTTTGTAGTTAGCAGTTAAATGGCGGTTAGCGAGCTTTTAGCTTTTTAGCTTCAGTAATTCTATATTGAAGCATGATGGTGGACCAGGATCAATTTCCAGGGCAGTCAGTTAAGGGAACCAGCAGATGTGTATCAGCAGGTGTGTGTGTTCATGTATCTGTATGTATACATGTATAAACTCATACAATAATTTAGACACTGTACCCGAACATATACGTGTGTGTGTGTGTGTGTGTGTGTGTGTGCAGATGCAATTACTTGCAGAGTGAACGCTCACTAAAGCTGTGTTTTCATTCTTTCAGCCAAGTACATCACATCATAACACACACCCAGCTGTGCCCACAGGCTCACATTTCACTGTGCAACACATTCCTCAGTCCGTGTGTGTGTGTGTGTGTGTTGAAGGAAGCAGGGGGGGGGTGAATGTATGAAACTGAATCCTGTGGGTCACCGTTTGCTCCGTAACACCGGCCTCATGTTGACAGTCTGCAGGGAGACACAGAGACGTGTGTGTCCTGACCTCACTGTCACACACACACACACACACACACACACACACACACACACACACACACACACACACACCAGACAGCTCAAGTTTGTCATGAGAGAGCGTTGAAAATACTTTGACTGACAAGATAACACTCTTTAATCTGGTAAATTGAACAACAGGCTTTGGCTGAGCGTGAGGCGTCCATGTTATCATGTTGGAGCTGGAAACATCACATCTGTGTGGCGCGATGACGAGGCTGTCACCTTCCTCACATGAACACAAATGTCATATTTCCATCACGTTCTCCACAAATTCAGTTACCATTTGAATGTAAACTTGACTAACGAGACTCAAACTAGACTAAAACTGAGCTGTAAAACTTTCATTTGGTACCTGAGAAAAATGTGCGTCACCTTCCAGACACAAGTTGAAGAGATCAGGAAGCTTTGAATCATCCACTTCCCCTTTTAAAAACTATTGTTCATGGAGTTATCAACCTTTATTTAAACACACTGAGAGCACCAGCTCAACAGATGACAGTCAAAGAACAAATGAGAAGACAAGACAGTCTGTAAGATCTTTTTTCCACATCTGTGAGACTTGCAGGGTGGAGCGTCCACTGTCAGTTTGTCCTTTTGTCCCGCAGTCTGCTCCGGCTGGACGGTGGAGACGAGCCAAAGACAAGTTTACTCATGTTGGCTCTGATGTGAGACGGGCTGAGCTGAGAGATGCAGAGCTGGTGTGATAACACTTGATGTATGGAAAGTCAAACGAATCAGCAGGGAAAGAATTTTACATTTAACTTCAAACAGCTCTGTAGGTGAGAACATGTTGAATGTTTTCTTTTGTCTTCAAACATCTTTGGACCATTTTGCTTTTGCTTTAACATGCCTTAAATTCATTCTTTCTAATGGCCAGCAGGGGGCGACTCCGCTGATTTCAAAGAGAAGTCTGATTGTATAGAAGTCTATGAGAACATGAGCCGACTTCGCACCTGATTTATGACCTCAGTGAACATTTTCCTGATGAGTTGATGGTCTCAGTCTTCTTCAAAACAGCATGATGTTCATTTTGTAAATTTTGGTCTCATTTAGAATAAAATAGACGATAAAGTGGGGTGTGCTTTAGGGCGGGGTTACCTTGTGATTGACAAGTCGCTACCACAGAGGCCTGTCAATCAGGACGGAGGAGTTCAGTTGTACTAAAAGACACTCTAGGGGTCGGCTGTTTATGTGTTTTGGTAAATACATTTACAAGCTAACTTTGTTAGCAGTGACTTTGCTCGGCATAGCCAGGAGCCAGGTGCAGCCAGGTTGCAGGTACAGGTGGGCGTGCATAGTGTCCTCGTGTCCTCAGCTCCACCCTCTCGTCCAAATAAGGTCACTGTTATCCACATTTTACATCTTAGTGACATCACAAAACCCTCAATTTATGTTTATGATTATTATAAAGAGGTACAGATGTTGGTGTTGAGCACTTTGGCCTCATTCCTCCCTGGTGTTAATATGTGATCTGGATCTGGATCTGGATCAGGAAAAACAGGTTAATGCAGGTGGAAAAACACACAGAATGCTTCACAGTTAAAATGCGATGGTTGTGATCAGATCTCAGCCTGATGTAAATAACATGAGGACAGTTTGGACGAGCATCAACCTGCTCAGCTGGAGGAGGACTCCACTGACTACTTTCATAGGACTGAATGCTGCACCATCTTTGAACACGGTACCCAGTTTCCTTTAATACATCCAGGGTTGAGCAGCACAAGGGGGTTAGGGTGAGGGACCCAGATGAAGTGGTGGTATTTGTAACCAGTTAGCACTGGTCACATAATCTTGACAGGTGTATTTATCGTGGCAATTAAGGAGACAGAATTAAACTGTTGCCCTGGTGTTTTAAAGTTGTTTTGTACAGTATTGTCTCCTTTTTGCAGATGATGTGGTTCTCACAGTTGGCTCCAGTGCTCACTGGGATAGTTTGCTGTCTGTTGCTGGTTCAGCTTCTAATCAGGAGGCCTCCCTGTGGACGTTCTCTGGACACAGCCAGCTGGGAGGAGACCAGTTTGGAGGGATTCTGTTTCCCACCTGGTCTGGGAGCTCCGAGGTCCGTCTGGTGGAAAAGGGACGAATGTGTGATCAAGGTTAGGGATCCTCGGAGAGGCCAGATTTAAGGGCTGTCCAGATTGAATTTTTACAACACAGAGGTGGGAAAGATGGTCATGTGTGGGGAGGGAACACTCGGAATATCAGGCGACGGTAAATCAGCAAGTGAGACGAAGACAGGAAGGAAAACCAGACTGGAGAGCAGTTTGCTCAAGAAAAAAGACACGAGACAAGAAATAAAGAAGTAAAGAAAAGAGAGATGAAATAACAGAAGAGAGGTTTCACTGGAATTCCCCTTCAGTTACATACTGGGACTGATGTTAAACTGGGCCGGGTGTTAAATCCTCCATACCTCACAGCTGCACTGTGATGGGCCACACACACACACACACACACACACACATATCTATACATCATATGAATAGTATGTGATTGTGTGTGAGTGCACTCCAGCCCAGCCCATGTGATTCTGTTGTCATTGACGGGCTGCTAATGGCTAACAGATGAGCCTGTGTGTGTGTGTGTGTGTGTGTGTGTGTGTGTGTGTGTAGGGTGTGGACCCTCTTAGCCCTTCAGAGTATGATTAGTTTGGGGAGCAAGCGCCAAATCTGACACACACACATGCTAACATTATGCAACATCTGAGCAGAGCAGCGTATAGTGTAGCATGGCCAGTGTGTGTGTGTGTGTGTGTGTGTGTGTGTGTGTGTGTGAAAAGAGTGTCCCATTATCACCATCATCATCTGTTCCTGGACCTGTCTGCACTGCACGTGCTCTGTGATGATGTCATGGGTACAGGAAGTTGACCACTCCTTAGAAACGATGTCAAACCTTCACAACCGACTCTGAACGCTCACCAGTCTGCAAAGACCTCGCCCAGTGTTTAGAGACCTGGGGTATTGGTTTCACTGGGGTCTTGCTGGGTTCATTGTAAGGTTGTCACATGGTGTCACTGCTCTGACGTATGTGAATGTTTGTACTGGTTTTACTGGGTTAATTGGTTTTAGTGATATTACTGAGTTCACTGGTCTTACTGGTTCAGCTGTATCACTGGATTCGATGGCTCCATGATTTCACTGGTCTTGCTGGGTTATTTGGTGTACTCTGGTCTTGAGTTTTACTGGTGTTACAGGCTTTACTGGTCTCACTGGATTCACTGCTTTCACTAGTTTCATTGTTCTCGTTGCTCTGACTGGTTTTCTGGATCTACTAGTGTTACTGGTTCCACTGGTCCTCAATGGTTCACTAATCTCACAGGAATTGCTGGTTTATTGGTGGATCTTTGGTTATACTGGTTTTACTCGTTTCAGTGGTCTCAATGGTGTCTGGGCTCAGTGGATATGCTGGTCTCATTAGTTTCGCTTTTCAATGGTTTTACCAATTATACTGGTTTTGCTTGTTATACAGTTCATATATCGGGTTCGTATATCAGTTTCTTTGTGGCCACCAGGACTGGAAGTTTCCCAGTTTGTGCTGGATCATATAAGAAGTCTCCTGCAGCCATCTGTATGTATGTCATCGATTCATCCGACTGGATCCATATTTTACATCTTAGTGACATCACAAACCCTGATCAGTTCAGGTTTAGGATTATTATAAAGAGGTACAGATGTTGGCCTCATTCCTCCCTGGTGATAACATGTGATCTGGATCTGGATCAGGAAAAACACGTTAAAGCAGGTGGAAAAACATGCAGAATGCATTGCAGTTAAAATGCGATACATCCTCGTTTTTGGTGTTCTCGTGTGTCAGCGTCTCTGGAGGAGGTCTGCTCAGATCTCAGCCAGATGTAAATGACATGAGTACAGTTTGTTCACATTCTGAAGAAAAGAAAAAGACTGTTAAACTGCCCAAACTGCAGCATTTGCTTTTTGTCTCAAGAGACAGCTGTGATGTGAAAGACGAGGGTTACGTGACTGACGGGTGTAGCCGAGCTGGCACTCTGATTACCTTCTTACACTGAAAGTAACATTAGCATAGTTAGCAAGGCTACTGAAAAGTACTGTAGCTTACTCCATCTGTCTCGTCACCTTTGTAATTGTGGGCGGCTTGTGTCACTAAGTTACCGCAGCTCGTTGTTGAAGATTTGACTGAAACACTACAATCAGATGACCAACGTATTTGTACAGAAAAGAAAAGGAAGTAGAAAACAACACACAACTACTGTCGCGGTTTAAACAAGTCAGTTTTATTTATGAAGCCCAACATCACAAATGTGCCTCAAATGTGCCAGAGAACAGTGACATTCAGCGGCTTTCTTCTTCTACAGTGGCCTTCCTGTGTCTCCCGTGTCTCGCTGAAGATGTGTCCAGATGAAGATGATGTGTACGAGAGCGTGACTCGTGCGAGGATGTAGACGTTCACTGCTGCCGTCGGTGCTGACATCTCCACACAGAGCATTTAGAAAGAAAAGTCAGCAGGATCCTGAAGATATTCCCGTCCAGGAAACACACCAGTGATAAAGAACATCACTTTAAATTTGATAACTGAGGCTCCTCAGAGTCAAAAGTTTCTGGACTTTTTTCTTGTAAATCAGCAGCTGGGAGGACAAACATCAAAATCCCACTGGGACTCTGGACTTCCACATCACAGTGAATTAAAGGTGACAGACAGAAAGAGCGGAAGCTCCTCCTGTCTGGGAAAAGTGTAGAAATGAATGATCTAACTGTAAAGATGTCAGAAGATTTAAAGTCGAAGATTAATTTGGTGAGAGCCCTTATTTCACCGTTTAAGGATTTTATCGGCTGTAAAAGTCTAGTAAGTGATGTGTCTCCATGTAATATAATTACAGTGGCTTGCAAAAGTATTCAGCCCCCTTGATCTTTTCCACATTTTGTCACGTTACGACCACAAATCTAAATATATTTTATTGGAATTTTATGTGAAAGACCAACACAAAGTGGCACACAATTGTGAAGTAGAAAGAAAATTATATATGATTTTAAAAAAAATTTACAAATAAAAAACTGAAAAGTACGGTGTGCAAAAGTATTCAGCCCCCTTTTCTCTGAGTGTAACCAATTGCCTTCAGAAGTTGCCTGATGATTGCTGAATGATCGAATGTTGACCTAATGACTAAATAGAGTCCACCTGTGTGTAATCTAATCTGAGTACAAATACAGCTGTTCTGTGACGGCCTCAGAGGTTTGTTAAGAGAATATTGGGGAGCAAACAGCATCATGATGTCCAAGGAACACACCAGACAGGTCAGGGATAAAGTTGTGGAGAAGTTTAAAGCAGGGTTAGGCTATAAAAAGATTTCCCAAGCTTTGAACATCTCACGGAGCGCTGTTCAATCCATCATCCGGAAATGGAAATTGTATGGCACAACTGCAAACCTACCAAGACACGGCCGTCCACCTAAACTTACAGGCCGAACAAGGAGAGCACTGATCAGAGATGCAGCCAAGAGGCCCATGGTGACTCTCGACGAACTGCAGAGATCCACAGCTCAGGTGGGGGAATCTGTCCACAGGACAACTATTAGTCGTGCGCTGCACAAATCTGGCCTTTATGGAAGAGTGGCAAGAAGAAAGCCATTGTTAAAAGAAAACCATAAGAAGTCCCGTTTGCAGTTTGCCAGAAGCCATATGGGAGACACAGCAAACATGTGGAAGAAGGTGCTCTGGTCAGATGAGACCAAAATTGAACTTTTTGGCCTAAATGCAAAACGCTATGTGTGGCGGAAAACTAACACTGCACATCACTCTAAACACACCATCCCCACTGTCAAACATGGTGGTGGCAGCATCATGCTCTGGGGGTGCTTCTCTTCAGCAGGGACAGGGAAGATGGTCAGAGTTGATGGGAAGATGGATGGAGCCAAATACAGGGCAATCTTGGAAGAAAACCTGTTGGAGTCTGCAAAAGACTTGAGACTGGGGCGGAGGTTCACCTTCCAGCAGGACAACGACCCTAAACATAAAGCCAGGGCTACAATGGAATGGTTTAAAACAAAACATATTCATGTGTTAGAATGGCCCAGTCAAAGTCCAGACCTAAATCCAATCGAGAATCTGTGGCAAGATCTGAAAACTGCCGTTCACAAACGCTCTCCATCTAATCTGACTGAGCTTGAGCTGTTTTGCAAGGAAGAATGGGCAAAAATTTCAGTCTCTCGATGTGCAAAGCTGGTAGAGACATACCCCAAAAGACTTGCAGCTGTAATTGCAGCAAAAGGCGGTTCCACAAAGTATTGACTCAGGGGGGCTGAATACTTTTGCACACCGTACTTTTCAGTTTTTTATTTGTAATTTTTTTTTTTTTAATCATGTATAATTTTCTTTCTACTTCACAATTGTGTGCCACTTTGTGTTGGTCTTTCACATAAAATTCCAATAAAATATATTTCTGTTTGTGGTCGTAACGTGACAAAATGTGGAAAAGTTCAAGGGGGCTGAATACTTTTGCAAGCCACTGTATATAATACTCTGATTCTCTTTCTTTTTAAGAGTGAGATGTTCAGATGGAGGTCAGTCTCAAGCTGGACGCAGGTCATGGTTAGCCTATCTTAGCATAAAGACTGGAAACAGCTAACCGAGCTCTGTCCAAAGCAAAAAGGCTGCAAGCGCCTGCCGCTGTACCACGGCTCAGAGGCTAGGAGTGCAGCAGTTGTCATGGGTGCAGTTTAAATGGTTAAATTGTATTTTGAACTCATCTAAAAGGAACTTAAAAGTCTATTTCATTGGACCCTTGAATTCCAACAGGAGATAAAACCTCTGCGACACAGTTAAAAGTTGCAGTAAATCCCCTCCGACTGGCTTCACTCCTACAGGAAACAGAGCAGCTGAGGCAGATTGCATCACCACATGTTCTTCTTACTGTTATTATTGTTCACAGAGTGGAGAGCAGAGGAACCCATGAGCCAGCAGACCGGACTGGAGGCTTTGTTTGAATAACAAGTTTCAAAAATAAATGTTTGCAAAGTGAAAATCTGAAAAATAGAAGTTAAACAGACAGAATTATCCAGTTAAACACAGGATGAGGTGAAAGTGCTGACAACTGTAAACAACACTGTAAAATGTCTTGAAATGTTAATTTCTTGCAGTGAAATATTGTATGGAAGTTGCAGTTTGAATTGAAACACTAAAAGGAGTTGAAGTGTCAGCGGAGGTTGAGCTGTCAGTTTGTGTGTAACCACTGAAAATAGTTAAACTGTCAGTCGAAGCGAAAAGATGCTGAAATGCCAGATGTAACTGCTGAAAGCAGTGGAAGTGAGTGCACTCCGGGGACTTGAAGCGATAGTTGCTATGTAAGCAGTTCAAATGTTAGTTGTAAGTGCAATAATTAGATAAATGGTAAAAAGTAGAGAGTAATAACAGGTTAAAAGGATGAAACATGATAAACAGAGTGATAATAGAGACGAGCTGAGCGGAGAAATGAGGATGAGGAGGATGAGGTATGAATCTTTCTAATCTGTTTTAAAGACTTGTTTGGAATGAACTCAAGAATACACTCACAGCAGTTACTCATGATTCAGTCATCAATACAGACAGATCCAGAGACACACCCTGTGGGGGGGGGGGGGGGGGGGGGGGTTGTGATGAAGAGAAGGAGAACAAGGGCTAGAGGAAGGGTAAAAAAAAAGAGGGAAAAGTATGCAATTAAAAAAGGGAAGAAATGATAGTACAAGAAAAGAAGAGAGGATGCAAGAAAAAGGGATTCTGGAGTTTGAGGGCGACGAGGAGGGAAAGTAAAAAGGTAAGAAAGAAAGAAAGAAAGAAGGAAGGAGTCGAATTAAGGAACAAAAAGAAAAAGAACTAAGAGGAATGAAGGAATTTGGCATGAGGAGAGTAAACGAAGGGAAGGGGAAAAGAAGAATGAAGAGGAGGAGAATGAAGAGGAGGAGAATGACGCTGAAGGAGGAAGACGACAATGGAGGTGTGGGTGTAAAAAAAAAGGTGAGATTGAAAGAAAAGTGGAGCCAAAGAAGCAGAGAGGAAAAGGAAGCTGTGAAATCAAAAAGACAGTAAACATTTTAAGAGACAAAAGAGAATCAAAGGATGGAGGGAGGAAGAAAGGGAGAGGACACAAGGAGAGGAGGAAAGGTGAGAAGAGAGGGAGTCCCACCCTGAATGACGGAGGGGATTTCTGCTGAAGCTAAATGACAAACAGATCCAGAGTCAGTTCTCTTTATAACAGAAACAATACCAACTTAACTGTCAGACTTTTCTTATTAACACTGAATCACAGTAACGTGATGAAAAGTAGCTGCGAGAACTCAACACCAGGCTGACGAGCAGTGTTTCACTAACCTCCGTTTGAATGTTGCAGGTGTGTTTCACCTTCACCTGCAGCTCACCTCTGCAGCCAGGCTTAGGGTCAGTTTGTCAGGCGTCTTCTCCGGCGGACTTCATGGTATTTCTGGCTGCAGAAGCGTCTTTAGTCTTCATTCGATGGCAACATGGTGATATTATGTTGATTAGCTCATATTACCTATGAAATTGTGCTCTGCCGCACCTGTAACCACACCCAACAGTGATGTCACAGTGTACCGACACACCCGAGAGTACACGTCTCTTCTCCATCACTGCAGCGACATGAGAAGTTCAGCCACCGGAAGGTCAGCAAAAGCAAGATTTTCAGGGGGTGTGAAGTGGCTCTTTTCGTATCATACCATTGTTGCATGTTTGGGAGCTTTCGATAATAATCAGCTGATGCAGGTCGACCAGTTTCATCACCTGCCCAACCAGCTGTGTCTCCATCATGAAGTTAAAACCGTCACTGCTGAAGTTCTTTAAACTTCACCAGATGTGAACTGTAGCTCGGCTAGCACAGTGAAGGGTATCTTACCTTTCTGAAACAATGGATCCTTGATTTTGTCATTTCAGCAGCTTGTTTGAAAATGAGAGTCCTGCAGAGAGTCTCTAGTGTGCATTTGATGGCAACATTGTGACATCATGCTAACTAGCTCATCTACAGTCAGAGAGACAAAGACACAGCGAGCTGCAGCCAGGAGGAGGCGAGTGTGGACACTCAGAGTCGTCTCTACACCATAAACTGATAAACTGTACGGCTAACAGAGCGCGCTCAGACACAAGTGTCAGGGTTAGGGCTCAAAGCCACCTTCTGACTCTGAAGCATAATGGGGAACAGAACAGTAAGCGTGTATATATATATATATATAAATAAATAAGACGGTTGCCTCAGTGACCTGAGGAGACAGACTTAACATGTCTCTGTTGTTGTAAACATTTTTAAAGCTCAACCCCGAATGATTAAAACTGTGGTTGTAAATGAGTCTGTAATTTGGACCAGTGGTTCTGAGTCCTTTCAGCTCGTGTGGGAGGGAGATGGATACAGACCAACACTCAAATGAACTAATGATAACTTTATATTAAAACTGCTTTCCATGCTTTGATCTATTGAGCCTTTATCAATGCCTTAGTTTTATGTCTCTTGTCTTCCCGTAGACCTTTTGTTTTGTTTTTGAGGTAGTTAATATTCATCATTTAGTGAGACGAGACCTGGAAGCTTTCACATGAATGTGATACCACCTCAAACTATCTCTGGAGGTCCCTGCAGGATCCTGGGCCCCGGTCGAGGACCACAGATTTACAGTAGTTGATGATGGATGAAGGCTTTGGTGCTTAAGAG
Source organism: Enoplosus armatus (assembly GCF_043641665.1). Taxonomy (NCBI): domain Eukaryota; kingdom Metazoa; phylum Chordata; class Actinopteri; order Centrarchiformes; family Enoplosidae; genus Enoplosus; species Enoplosus armatus. The sequence goes on along the minus strand of NC_092187.1, from coordinate 25,126,014 downwards.
TCGATATACTGCCTCCTCCTGGCGGCTCCAAGCAATTACACAACTGCAGCCACAGATAGACATGTACACAAGAGAGTGACGTAATGATGGCGTCTTGTATTGAAAACACTTCACTGTGTGTGCGTTCTAGAAAACGAAGCCTTTTAAATTCCTCAGCATCAGTATGCATGATGAAATACACTCAAGGTCCACTTCTTTCTTAACTGTATCTCATGATCTTCATCAGCGAATGGAGCCGACTTATTTTCACCACTCCCATTTTCCTTCAGTATGAAGACAACAGCTACAAACTGGCAATAAACAAACATTTCAAATAAATAAAAATATATTTCACCTTCGATTTAAATTAGAGCAACAGAGTCGGCACATTTGAGTCAGAGCTCTTGGTTCACTGGACAAAGAACAAACACAAGAAGGTGGGAAATCTGTTCAGGAAGGATTTTTTCCCCACAAACTGGACTTAAACTGGTTTGGAAACTGCAACCACCAGTTGTGATTTTCAAAAATCCTGGAGGCTGTTTGTCCCTGAAAGCTGACGTGGTGTAAAAACATTTGTTTCACAAAGTTCATAGTGAGACAGAAACACCCGCCGGCTCAAATCAGCGGCTGAATCAAGTCCAGATATCAAGCGTCACCAGTCAACCTGTGATCCAGGACGCTGGGTCTCAGGTGTTATCGCTGAAAACTTGTCCCAGGACAGAGAGTCTCGCGCTGAACGGCTGAACGGGGCAGGACAGCAGGGGGGGTGTCCTCTTCTCACCTGGTTTTAGTGCAATGCTCTCTGATTGGCCGGGGGGAGGGCCTTCTGTCTGTTTGGCGGGCGGCTTCGATTGGCTGCCGGACTTTTCCGCGGGCTGCGATAGGCTGAGCAGGATGTCTCGGAGCTCCTGACGGTCCTGGGCGTGGCGGCTGCAGCAGTAGAGCGCCGCGGGGTCGAGAGGGTGAGCCTCCGTGTTGAAGATGAACCCCCCCGCCCCTAAGACACAGCGCCCCCCTTCGCCTCCCTCCTCCCAGGACCCGTCCCCCTCAGTCCCCCCGCCGTGCAGGAAGTGGGCGGGGTCAAACAGCAGGTAGAGGTACTTGATGGTCTCAGCGAGAAAGAAGGACTCCATCCTGTTGTCCAGCTGGTGGTCTCGCAGGTCTTTAACCTGCAGGAACATTAACGACTGACTTCAACCTTTGTTTCCATTGTTTCTGCAAAGATTTCATTTTCTGTACATGAAACATGAAAAAACGTTATAAATAAATCACCATTGCTTAAAAAATATTATGTTAAAAAACAAAAAGTCCATTAATTGATTAGTTGGCAGAACATTCATTGCCAATTAATTGTTTAAGACATTTATCACATCATGAAGCAACATGTGCAGGTTGCAGCTTCTCCAACGTGAAGATTGGCTGCTTTTATAGAATCTCTTTGATTTTGGGACAGTTGGTCCAACAGTTTGTAGGATTCTGGGACTTTGGGAACTTGTGATGGACATTTATCACTATTTTCAAACATTTCACAGAATACATGATCAATCGTAATGAATACTTACTTAGATTAATAGATAATAATAATCGTATGTTGATTATTATTATCGATAGATCGTACACTATCCATTGACTCTTGTGATAAATGATGGATTTCCATTCAATTGTTCAGACATTAATGTCCTCAGAACTTTTCTATCTAGTCCAATACTTTGGTTTTGACCAAATATCTAAAACGAATGCCTTTCCCATCAGCCTCAGCTGTATTTTGTGTTTGCTGCTAATGTTAGCATGCTCACACGCTAAATTAAGATGGTGAACATGGTAAAACATGTTAGCATCGTCACTGTGAGCATGTTAGCATGGCCGACATTATGACATGTTGTAGACGAGTCCGTCCACGAATGCTTTGGGTTTCACACAGTTCACAGACAGATCTTACAGTGGCGTATCCGCAGGGCGTCTTAGCGATCCTCTCTATGGACTCCAGAGCATCGAGGCCCAGCTGGAGGTAGGTGTGGTCCCCTGTCGCCCTGAACAGGTACATGGCACTCTCGATTAGCTCTGGAACAAGTGAACACACACAGAAACTTACTGTATTTGTGTTTCAGACAGGGAGCTAGCTGTTGAACTAGCTGGTTTAGCGGTCAGCTACTCCGTCACTTAACCTGGTTAACTAAAGTCTTCTATACTTCCAAAATAAAAGCCCCCTTTACAGTGTAAGTTTTAAATGATTTATGTGAAGCCTTTGAATTTCCCAACCAAAACACTTATTTAACTTGTAACTATACATGCACTCTCCTCTCCGTGTCACTGCTGGGTCAGAGGTAGGTGGACTGACCTGGTCTCAGTGGGTATCCCTCCCTCTTGTCCACAGTGTAACCCTGAGGGATGCTGTAAAACTCCGGCAGACCTCCAAACTGTCTCCACACTGAGTAATAGTTCTGGAAAGTTCTCACTGCGCTGTCCAGGTTCCCCAGGAGAGACTGAAACACAAAGGAAATGAATACTTATGGCTACAACTTGTCTTGAAAAACATTCATGTGAGTTCTCAGTATTCTGTACGAACCTGAAGGCCGGGCCAGAAGGCCTCCAGAGACTGGAAAACAGGCATGGAGACGGTTCCTTTGTGCATCTGGACCCACAGGTACCAGTCGTCAAATCGGGTGTAGTTCTGAATGGCTCGGTCGTACTCTGAGAAAACATCACACTGATGTGAGTGTGAGGTCACGGAGGCTTCGTTTCTATCTGTCAGGATGTGGTTGTGTCGTGTTCCTCGCTCAAAGGAGGGTTACCCAGGAACATGTCGAGCAGCTCCTCGTCCTGCAGCATGATGGCTCCTTTCACCAGATACTCAAAGTAGGAGTCGACCCCCGCTCCGATACCGGCGTCCTGAGCCACCCACTTCTTAGACAGGATGTCAATGTGGTTCCCCACCTGGACAGAAACGCAGACAGGTAAGAGTAAAGAGACAGGTGTGAAATGAGAGAGATGCAGGTCTCCTGTAAATCAGCAGTTTTCCATTTGTAGAACTTAAACCAGAAGGCAGGTTTCTTTGTTGTAGCTACTGTCGTTGCGTAAAAAGGAAGAGAAACAAAGACGTTTCCATGGTAACTGAACTAAAAGCAGACAGGTGGACTAGTTACCAGTCCGATGTCAGATCTGGTCTTCCACAGGGCTCTCAGGGCTCGCCGGGCCGTGTTCTCAAACGTTTCGTCTCCTGTTAGTCGACTCAGCGTGGCGAACTCCAGGATGAAGGTTCCCACGCCGGCGGTACAGGTGACGGGTGTTTCGGTGGGACTGACGCCATTCAGGAGGTTCACCGTGCCGTACGGCATGCCGGTGGGAGTTTGGAACGCTAAAATCGTTTACACAACATGTTACGGCTGCTGCCCATTAGTCTCACTTGGTTGTTAATAGTGTTGCAACAAGTGGTTATTCCCATGATTCAAACTACAATAACAGTAATAAGTAATATGAACATTAACGCAACATTAAGATTGATATTAATGATTCATTGATTAAATCAGGGGTCAATTCTTTTTTCAAGTAATCCGTTAATCATTTAGACTTCAAATTGTGACAAATAGCCCACAAAATGTACTAAAGTTCAAAGTGACGTTAATTAACAAACATATAAAACAGACAAAAACAGCAAATTCTCACTTTTGAGAAGCTGGAAATAGCTAATGATTATTCTATTATTCTATTATTCTATTGACTAATCAGGCCATTCTTTCAGCCATGATTATTAGTGGAAACTGTTACAGTGACTATAGTTGGGGAATTTGTGAAATGAGGATTTTCCTTTTGTTGTACTACTTTCTTACAGTATGTCTACTTCTTAAAGAGTCTCCAGTTTACTCAAGTCCGACTGAGTAACTCCGTGTGAGTCTCCGGTACTCAAGACTAAATGTTTTGCCTCCTTCTGTCACAACCTGCGATTGCTCCTGTTGATGTGGAGCCAACAGATGTCTCGATCACAGCAGTTTCAATTTGCAAAAATTTGCATTTAGTCAGGTTTGCAGTACATTGTGGCCTCGACAGGATGTGACCAAAACATCACACCCGACTGCAGCTGGCTTCATCAACAAGGCCGGACCCCCACTGTCTCCGACTCTTACCACCCCCTATAGACACACGTTACATTAACGCACACTGTTGCAGATCTCTAGGTTATTATTGTCGTACGTTGTATTTATTCTTCATATTGTGAACATTTGAAAAAAAATTTATATCTCGTTTTAAACACTGAGGAGCTCTTTTCATTTCAAAACATTTTTCTTTTCTCTTACTATGTTTATTGCGACTGTTATGCACCAAAACACCAAGAGTGTGTATGTGTGTGTGTGTGTGTGTGTGTGTGTGTGTTTTCACACCAGGCAGCAGTTTCCTGGCGGCGTCCTCGGCCATCCTCAGCAGCGGCCCTGAACAGGGCCAACCGGGCTCCAGCTCCATCCCTGCCCTACCTGCCAACAGGTGAGCCGACAGCAGACCACCCACCACTACACACACACACACACACACACACAGAAGTTTGACTATTAAAGGGACAGTGCCACCGAGTCACAGAGAACTTCTGATTCGTCCCTCCTTCTGTACCTCTGATGTTGGTTTCGAACACGGAGGCGTTGACGTCGATGTCAAAGTCCACGGTGTCTTGGAGGAGCGACGCCACGCGCTGAAACTCTGTGCGGTTTCCCAAAACCTTCAGAGAAGCATTTTAGAAGTTGTTTATTTTTGTTTTCGTCATTCTTCATTACACCTGAACGCAGCCTGACTCTCAACAGAGAGATGTGATCAGACATGTTTACAATATTAAAGGTCCTGAGAAAGTTCTGAAATCGTCATTTTTATTCATGCGTCTGGCTAAGAAATGTTCTTTTTTTCTCTTACCAGCAGAGTGTCGAGAGCATCGATCAGAGTGAGCGAGAAACTGTTGAGAAAAGATGTTTTATTAATGGCTAATTAGTTTGACAAAATATTGAATATAGAGCTAAAGTGTACAAGAGGCAGTGGATTTCTGAGAGAAAAGTGAAAACTTGACAGTATTTACAGAATATACATTTGTGAATATGAAATTTAGTCATCAGACTGACTGAAAATCAAATGAAGCCACTTAAAGTCAAAGTACAAAACTCATTCATGAAAATATATAAATATACATGAAAAATAAAAATGTGAGTAGACCTACAATGTCACAAAGATCAACACATCGCAGTATTTTAAAAGGTACTTCTTTAGCTTTATTAGTTATCAGGTATTTAATTTTCTGTCACCTTACCTGCCCCAGGTGTCTTGTCCGTCACAGGTGAGTGGGCGGAGCTCGTCGTAGGGGAACGCGTTGTCAAGGTAACTGTTGTAGGCGTGGTAGAACATGGATTTGATGCGCTGTCTGAAAAATGAAGCAGGTTACAGAGAATCTGTTTAATGACAGGCTGAGATGTTGTTATTCTTTATTATGCTTGTTTCAGCTGTGAAAGAGTGTATTTACACTGTGGTATTTCTACTTTTACTCGAGTAGAAGATCTCAATTTCAGTCTTCTTCCTCTACTGAAATCAACTTGAAAACATAAAGATTCAGAGTATGAAATTAAAAACAAACTTAATTCCTTTTTCATGCCTGTTTTCTAAAAGAGGAGGTTTGAGGAGAGAATTTGTGTTTGACAGACAATTTTCAAGCATCTAAAGCTTGTTTATGAAAGTCTGCTTTCAGAGAGAGAGAGCTCACCAGTGGTGCAATGTAACTATTCGAGGTACTTGTACTTTAATCGAGTATTTCAACTGTGTGCAGCTTTACACTTTAATTCCACTACATCTCAGGAGAAATGTATTTTTCTGAGCTCATGAAAAGTCGGCTTTTCAGAGATTCGTGGTTCTCGCAGGACAGAAACGCTACAAACACACGCTGACCTTATAGAATATGATGCATCGCTGCAGATGAAACTAGCCAACAGTATATAAAGTACTTCAAATGAGCTCTACCTGAAACATCTACAGCAGGAAAATGACACAGACACATGAATGCAGGAACATCAGAGAGAACAGAAACACTGACATTTTACTGCAACATGAGGACTTTTACTGCTGATACTTCAACTACATTTAGCTGATAATACTTGTACTTGGGCTACGTAAGGTTTTGAATGCAGGAATTTTACTTGTAGAAGAGTATTTTCACAGTCTGGTGTTAGTACTTTTACTTCAGTAAAGGATCTGAATACTTCTTCCACCACTGGAGCTTACTGAGTGCAGTTCCTCATCTCACTGTAGTTCTATCTGGGTGTGTTTCACAGTTTCTCTGCGTTACCTGACAGCAGCCATCTCCTCCTCACTGAACTGATGAGCCGCCGCATCGTTCAGCAGCCAAACAAACAGCGCCACGCACACGGGAGCCCGCATGGAGAGACACGGGGAGACCCGGGAGAGAGACACGGGGAGACCCGGGACAGAGGCACGTGTGGACACGGACACAGAAAATATAACAAAACGTAAACAACTGAAGGAAATGCAGGAGCACAGGTGGGTTTCTGGTGTTGCTGTCAGCTATCAGGAAGTAAACCGAGTGCGCATGCGTCGTCCGGTGCGCTGACGAGAAAACTAACCATAGCTGCGTTCAAGAACAAACCGTTTTGATCAACGTTAGGGAATGTAAATACAATCTTAAAAACAAACGGAACAGACGGAGGGGACCGTGAGAACATATTAGCTTTTTTGACGGTAAATAACTCGTTAAAATAACTTGTTAAGACATTTTTCTTTCGCTTCAATTAGTAGTTAGAGCTGCGTTCAACAACAAAACGTTAAGAACCGTAACACTTTATCTTGACTCCCCCTATTTAACATTTATAAGTACTATATAAACATTTAATACATTCTTTATGACTCACAATACTGTAGTTGTGCCCGTGTGTAAAGCTGTGCACAGAGTCTCTCTCAATTTATTAATAATAATAATAATAATAGAACATGAAACATGGAAACCCTGCACTTGTAAGAGTCTGCCGCCATGCTGTAGCAGCTCTGTGAGGCGCTGCACTTCCGGCAGATAAATGCTAATGTCAGCATGAGAACATGCTAACAATGCTAACGTGCTGATGTTTAGCAGTTAATGTTTACCATGTTCACCTTCCTAGTTTAGCATGTTAATATGCTAACATTTGCTAATTAGCACAAAACACAAAGTAGAGCTGAAGCTGATGGGAATGTCATCATACTTTTTTATGAAGTATTTTGTAAAGTATAAAGTATTGGACAGTGGTGGTACAGTAAAAGTAGCAATACTACAGCATACAAATACTCAGTTACTAGAAAGGTCCTGCTTTCAAAATGTTACTTAAAGTACCAAAAGTAAAAGTAGTCATTATACAGAATAACGTTTATTGTATTACTGGATTATAATTATTGATATTGATCAATGTGTTCATCTCTTTAACGTTGCAGCTGGTAAATGTGGAGCTCATTTTCTTTACTTTATAAACTGCTGGGTAGCTTGTGACCCCCCCCCCCCCCCCCCCGGATAAATGAAGTTTTATCTTAACCTGTAATAATACATCATAATGTATTTGTTGATTATATTTTGTATTGTTAATCTGAATCTGCAAAGTAACTAAAGTAATCAAATATATGTAGTTGAGTGAAAAGTGAAATGTAGTGGAGTAGAAGTATAAAGTGGCAGAAAACAGCCTGGAACAGCCTGCGGACTGATTTCTATAGAAAGGATGTGACATCTTCCCGAGTGCCTTGACGGAGCCTGCAGGGTGAAGCTCAGCTGGGCCCTTCGGCTATAAAAAGCTGGCCCATGCTTCACTCCAGTCTCTCCCCTCCTACAGCGGACATCCACCCTGCATCATCATCTTCTTTTGGTTTGCACCTTCAACACCTCCACAGCACACTAACCACACATCCGTGCGCTGTTTGCATAACTGACATGGCTGATCTACACACTCCGTTGTTGATTTGTGTTACCTTAGTTTTAATAAATTCTTGTTTTGAGTAAATATCTCGCGTGGACACATTCCCTGAGCCGGTTTGTGACAAATCCGGGACAATGGAGAATGTTTCATTTCAAGTGCTGAGTTAAAAACAAAGTACATATTCTACAGATATAGACTTTGAAACTGTGGTGAAATGTGTGTAATGCTGCTGATGTCAATATGACTCATGCAGGAAGTGTGGCCCACCAGCAAGGAACCATGTTTGCATGTCAAATATTGTTTTGAATACATTCACAGAATGGGCCATTCAGTACAGCATCAGCTAACAGTACGACAGTGAAGAACCTGACAGGTGAAGCACTGTTCCCATAAAGACCTGGCAGGAAGTGGAAAGTGCAGTTAAACAGCTGCACATCTACGGTCACAGACTCAAAGAGGGGAACAAGGAACACACAAGGATGGAAAAGGTTCTTCTGTGCATCATCACTGCATCAGGTGAGTGTTTCATGTATTACTTTATGAATTATTCATTTCCCACTTTGTGACATTATGTATTGTGGTATCCTCGTGACGGCATTGTGAGTTATTTCATGTTCATGACATCCATAGTAGAAGTGGTTTTACTGCCAAAGACAATGACACACCTGAACCAGAGACGTTACAAAGTCAAGATTGATCATTTAAGTCATGTTTAGCCCAAATCTAATCAATCGGCATGTCTGCCACTACAGGGCTGTATGCTGCGTCCTCACATGCTGAACGTCAGTACCATTTTGTTTATGAGCCGAAGACCATGACTGAAGCACGGAGCTACTGCAGAGAAAGACACACAGACCTGGCCACCATAGACAACATGGAGGATGTGGAGCTCCTGAACAAGATGGCACATTTAAACAAAATGGTCAACTCGGAAGACAGCTATGTTGAGTTCACTTTTCACTCTCTTTCATTTCAAAGACAGCTGAGTATTTCCATTTAATGCTGCTTTATACTTCTGCTCCACATGTCAAAGGACCATTTATTTGACAGATAGTTGCAAGTTACTTTACATATTAAAGATTAAACCAGAGTGACTTTTACTTGAACTTTACTTCTGCTCACCAGTTTTTATGCACATTTTCAATTCAGAAAATTTGGTTATAAAAAATAAAAAAGAGGGGAAACTTATAAATGTTTGAAGCCACGTTTTCAGGGGCCTTCAGAGGTCAAATATTTAATGTCACAATTGAGGCTGCTGGAACACACATCAATTATTGCTTTCAGAATGCCTGGATAGGGCTGTACGATGACCTGGACAGCTGGAGGTGGTCACTGTCAGACAAAAGTTTCAACAAACACGGGGAGGCGGAGTTCAGAAGATGGTCGCCTGGAGAACCGAACAACAAAAACAGTGGAGAACTCTGCACATGGATGTACGATAATGGACTATGGAGCGACCACATTTGTGAAGAACAGATGAGTGCAGTCTGCGTCGACGTCAGAGGTGAGAATTTGAACTAGTGAAGTTAAAAACACACCAGTTTAGTTTCTTGACCTCTCTGCTTCTCTTTGCCTTTGCTTACATGAATGTCATTTAAAGCAGATCGATGTGAATCAGTGAGGGAAGCAGGGTCATAAAGCCGGTTCATGTAGTGTCTGTTGACCCGTACAGCTCGTCACTGTCTCGGTCAAAAGGGCTCGAAGAAAAGGAGGCAAAATAGCTCTGATGTGCCTTTATGAATGAATGAAGATTTCATGGGCATTTTTTTTTATTCATGTGGAGAGACTGTTAGCCCTCTACTGCACACATTATGGCTTTTCATAAAAAATATATTTCTTCCTATTTTCTGGAAGATTGAGGCTCTCTGATAATGATCAGTTAGGAACATCCCAAGGGATTTCTGTGTTTCCTCAGGGCAATGCTGTGCTACAGTACAACACCAAACACGAGTTACTGAGTTCAATTCATTTGAAATACGCACTCTATTCATTTGTTTTTATATAGTTTTTGTTCAGAACATTTGTATTTTGCAGCAAGCACAGTTTTATTCATTGTATTGTAACAGCAGAAAGTGAAATGTTGCCTGTGGATTTCAGTGGATATGTTCTTACAACACATTGACCAACGTGGTAACGGTATGCAGTACAGGGTTAAGAAATACTCAGTAACATTTATTGAAATGATATTGTCTTTCATTGATATTTTTACAAATTCACTAGTTCAGTCAATTCATAATGGCATGAATTCTGCCACAGATGTGGCACAGATGGCAAACTGTATGTTATGGTACTTCACTGTGGTCTGTTTTAAGGGCTGAATGGGACATTTGTTGTCACCAAGAAATCCATGACATGGACTGAGGCCCAGAGCTACTGCAGAGAACACCACACAGACCTGGCCAGTGTGAGAAACATGGCAGAGAACCAGAAGGTAAATGAGCTGGTACCCACAGGACAAACAGCCTGGATCGGCCTTTCCAGGGACTCCTGGAAGTGGTTGGATGGAAGTAACTCCTCATTTAGGTACTGGAACAATGACACAAAGGAACCTAATAATAACGTGGGGGCGGAGGCTTGTGTGGCAATAGACTTTAACCGCTTTGGAAGGTGGGCGGACTGGAAATGTGACATTAAGAGAGCCTTCATTTGCTACAGTGGTAAGCCATGAATCAGTTAGCCTAGTTATGGATAGAAGAAATACGTTATAACATCCATAATGTTGATAATGTTCATGAAATCATTACAATAGTTCATATGTAGTAGTGATCAAGTGCAGATGGTATGTTTGTGTTGTGCCTCATAGATGCAAGAATGCTAAGACCAACAGTAACAGTAGAGGCCCATGCTAAGCTAAGCTAAGGTTTTATTAAAACAGCTGCCTTTAAAGATAGAGCTGCCATATTTTCTTCTTGAATCTTCCAAAGTGTTGAAATTTGGAAGAATGGCAATTATTATCCAACCAGAAATGTTGTAACAGATAAAGTTTGTTTTTTAAAGAGGTGCCTGTTTCAAAGCAAGTGATGAGAGTGAGGCTGGTGAACAAACACTCCTCTCTGGATCTGAATGGCCGTGCTGTGATGGAGGACATCTTGAAGCAGGTCAATCTTTCTAATTTTACATAAAAAAAGAACAACCTGGTGATGAACAATGTAAATGTGCAAAATGCAGTGTAAACATGTATATGTCATCATTATTGAGAGTAGACGTGTTAAAAAAGATGCAAACAATACAGCAGTTGTATTTGAATAAAGATAATAATATAAAAGTGTGACGCAGGGTGCTCTGAAAACAGAGGATGTAATTGAACTAGAGTGTTTAGAGAAGAATGTTCTCTGAGAGTGATGTTCAGGAAAGTTAATGTTTTTGCATCTCAGCTCAAACAGAGACTGAAGGACCACGGCGTGAATGAAGACATCAAACTGAGCTGGAAGAAGCAGTCAGATGGAAAGGTCTTCCACAAGGACGAGGAGGAGACAAACAAGAGGAAAACCAGTACAAAAAAGGAGGAGCTTTAATGTTGAATCTCTGTGTCTGTTTTCACAAGAGAAAAATGTGTTTCTCTCCTCACAGTCCTCATGGGATGGGTCAGAACAGGCCTGCAACAACTAGTCCATTCATCCATTAGTCAGATAAGATCCTTTAAGATAAGTTAAGATACTTTAAGATTAGATAAGATCCTTTAAGATAAGTTAAGATACTTAAAGATTAGATGAGATACTTTAAGATTAGATGAGATACTTTAAGATAAGTTAAGATACTTTAAGATAAGTTAAGATACTTTAAGATAAGTTAAGATACTTAAAGATTAGATGAGATACTTTAAGATTAGATGAGATACTTTAAGATAAGTTAAGATACTTTAAGATTAGATGAGATACTTTAAGATTAGAAGAGATACTTTAAGATAAGTTAAGATACTTTAAGATTAGATGAGATACTTTAAGATTAGATGAGATCCTTTAAGATAAGTTAAGATACTTTAAGATTAGAAGAGATACTTTAAGATAAGTTAAGATACTTTAAGATTAGATGAGATACTTTAAGATAAGTTAAGATACTTTAAGATTAGATGAGATACTTTAAGATAAGTTAAGATACTTTAAGATTAGATGAGATACTTTAAGATTAGATGAGATACTTTAAGATAAGTTAAGATACTTTAAGATAAGTTAAGATACTTTAAGATTAGATAAAATACTTTAAGATTAGAAGAGATACTTTAAGATAAGTTAAGATACTTTAAGATTAGAAGAGATACTTTAAGATAAGTTAAGATACTTTAAGATTAGAAGAGATACTTTAAGATAAGTTAAGATACTTTAAGATTAGATGAGATACTTTAAGATAAATTAAGATACTTTAAGATTAGAAGAGATACTTTAAGATAAGTTAAGATACTTTAAGATTAGAAGAGATACTTTAAGATTAGAAGAGATACTTTAAGATTAGATGAGATACTTTAAGATTAGATGAGATATTTTAAGATTGGATAAAATACTTTAAAATAAATTAAGATACTTTAAGGTAAGATAAGATACTTTAAGATTGGATGAGGTACTTTAAGATAAATTAAGATACTTTAAGATTAGATGAGGTACTTTAAGATGAATAAAGATACTTTAAGATTAGATAAGATACTTTAAGATAAGTTAAGATACTTTAAGATTAGATGAGATACTTTAAGATGAATTAAGATACTTTAAGATTAGATAAAATACTTTAAGATTAGATGAGGTACTTTAAGATAAATTAAGACACTTTAAGATAAATTAAGATACTTTAAGATTAGATGAGGTACTTTAAGATAAATTAAGACACTTTAAGATTAGATGAGGTACTTTAAGATAAATTAAGATACTTTAAGATAAATTAAGACACTTTAAGATTAGATGAGGTACTTTAAGATAAATTAAGACACTTTAAGATAAATTAAGACACTTTAAGATTAGATAAGATACTTTAAGATAAGTTAATATTAGATAAGATAAGAAACATTAAGATAAGAGTAGATTTGACTGGAGGCAACTCTAGTGAAAAAAACACCATTAAAAAAAAGATCAGCTTTAACATTGTGAAGAATCTTTCAAATCTTTGTTCAGGAGAATAAAATGTCTTTCTTCTTTTAAAAGTTATATTCAGCACCTCACTTTTCAGCCAGCTTAACCATCCTGTGTGTATTTACAGCCGCAGCCTCCAGGCGGTTGGTTCACAATGACTTTGATGTTGTTGCTCTAGCTAACGGGAGCTAACTGGCTAAATTAGCTAGCTTAAGAGAGGCAGGACACGTGATTGGATGAAAGGTGAGGAGGTGGTGACAAAAGTGACATGAAATAAAAAACTAAGAACGTATGTTATGAAATGAAAATATAAACTTATGTTATTATGAAAATAAATCATGAAAAGAGTTTTTTTTCAATCATTAAATTGGCTTCATTAATTGACCTATTAGCCTCCTAATGGCCTCCGTGATCTACAAGCCTCTTCTAGAGTTACACTAGCAGTGGTGGAATAGAAGTACATTTACTCAAGTACTGTACTTACGCACACATCTGAGGTACTTATACTTTACTTGAGTATTTCCATTTTATGCAACTCCATACCTCCACTTCAGCGTTTTACTTTTGACACTTTACGTACATTTAGCTGATAATACTGTGAGGTTTTGAATGCAGGACTTTTACTTGCAGTGGAGTATTATCACAGTGCGGTGTACTTTTACTGAAGTAAAGTATATGAGTACATCCACTTTCTTCACGTCTGAGAGCACGTAAAGGCAACGTGGTGGTACGTCATCACGTCCTGCTGTTACCATGGACACGGAGTAATCACAACGCTGCCAGTTTCTGAGTCTTTGCTTTGAAACTTGTTGTGCTAACTTTAGCGCAACTAAACAGATATTTGGACACTTTGGAAACGGCTGCTGTGTGAAAACCATTTGCTTCTGATGACATCAAGGTGTGTGAGGACACTTTGAACACAACGCCTCTCTGTCTTCGCCTGCTGTCCTCCACCAGCCCGGACATGAACACGGCAGGCGAGCTGTGTCCCGAGTCCTACAGGCTGAACTCTCCCGAGGAGACCCGGCTGTTGGCCGTCGCCGACAGCTTCCAGCGTCAGTACGCACACCTCCACCCCGACCGCAGGCCCCTGCTGCTCGGCCCTGTCAACGAATGTGGTGTTCAGGTAAAACTAACAATTTCAACTCGACTAACTCAAGAAGAGAGAGATGGCAACAAGCAGCCCGTGTGTGTCTGACAGCTACCTGTGTTTCTTCTCACCTTCAGAAGTTTGTGTCTATGACTCTTCGGCCCACAGCGACACCCCACCCTGATCTTTTCAAGTGGGAGGGCTGTGCCTCCTTTGTGGCTAACTTCCTGTCTCTGGACCCTTTGGAGCCCCCCGTGGACCTGGTCTGAATGACAACACTAGTCCTTTTAACATTCGTTGGTTTGCAGTAGAACCTCTGCTCAGCAGTTGATGCCAGTGTGTCTAATGGATGTGTGAGAGAGGCTTTCTGCCACATTCACATCATGTTGTTACCATAACTACAACAGGGAGACATGTGCAGGTGTTTTCACAGGCTGATTCATGACGAGTAAACTGACCTTCATGTGTAGAATTGGTGGCGTGGCCCTTTAAAAGGACAGCACAGCAGTAGATAGTCTTAGAATATGGACAGAACACATCAGGGACATGTTTCAGCTTTTCAGAAAGGTGGATGAAATAAACCCTCTATAAGAAAATAGATTCTCATGCATGTGTTCACATAACCATCCATAAATACACACACTTTGTCTTCAGTGTGTATGAGTGATAGTGAAGGTGTGTGTGTTGCTGTCCCAGCCCAGGTACCTGTTCTCCTCCACCTCGGTGCTGCAGAGTCAGAGAGCCACATGTTTTGAATTTGCCACCCTGTTGTGCAGCCTGCTGCTCGGCGTCGAATACGACGCCTACTGTGTCAGCGGCTATGCCGTCAAGGAGATGTGTCTGCTCGACCAGAGCCTGCAGGAGTGCCCCCTGCTGGACACTGAGGTCAAGGTAAGTGCAGTGTACCTTACTGCACACCCACAGTCAGACAGATGGTTGACTCACAGACATGAATGTGTCTGCTTGTGCTTTGTGTTTGTGTGTGCAGAGTGTGATCTCAGAGCCGCAGGAGCCACAGGAGAATAAATACACAGTGAAACCTCCGAGGGAGCTGAAGAGTCGCTTTTTGAGGCAGCAAGAGAAGAAGAAACAGGACGCAGAAGCTGCGTTGCTTCAGAAACAACTACAGGAGGTAACCTGATCTTTTTACTGTGACAGCTGCGGCTGCAGTTTAACTCCAGGACCAGAACACAGACGGGTCTTACTGATGAACTCTGTGGACTCTACACCATGTTGCACATGAGAGTCCGGGATCAAACTCACCGTTTGTAAGAGAGTCATTGTGTTAGCCATCTACCATATTCACAGACCTTGCTCTCAGAGAAAGAGTTGAAATTGCTGTCAAATGTTGGCATTTGCTTTAGTGCTATAGTAACTAAAACATTATAATTCATTAGACTGTCAGATTGTCTTTCATAGATTCATAGAACACCAGAGAGAGAGGTCACATATGAAACTACTCATGGTGTCAAGTAACAAGACCTTGAACTCTGACGAATCATCACAACACACACAGCTTACATGAGAAAGGTCCCTTAAATAAAGCTTAAAGTTGATATGAAACCCTTCTGTCTCACCTTTGACCTCTTCTTTCTCTTTATGGACAGGAGAGTGAGCAGCGACCCGCTGACCCCCTGCGAGGACTGCGGGTGCACTGTTGGGTACTGGTGCTGTCAGGGAGTCGGAGCGTCCAGGAGAACTTCTTCATCGACCCTCTGACCGGGAACAGCTACACCACTGACGATGACAACTTCCTGGGCATTGAGAGCGTGTGGAACAATTTCAACTACTATGTGAACATGCAGGACTGCAGGAACGGCTGCGCTGTGAGTCCACGACCCCTCCAGACATGATATACTGTCAGAGTCCATAGACGCCCACAATAACAGTCATTAAGGATAAATACATAGACTGGACTCACGTGTTCTATACATGCCTGTTTTCTGTGTGTGTGTGTGTGTGTGTGTGTGTGTGTGTGTGTGTGTGTGTGTAGGATACGGTGTATGACCTGGAAGATTCAAAGATGTGGGAGCCAGTCTTGTACGGTGCACTCAGCAAAAAGCAGGTGATTCTCGACGTCCAGAAGAGGACGGAGAGAGTGAGCAAAGTCAACAATGATGAGACGGTGTGTGTGTGTTGTTCTCTGTGTGTATATGTTTACATTAGTGTTTGTGTGTAGCAGTTCTGGTGGCGGATATTTAGACTCATTCTTCTTATCGTGAATAAGACCCAAACCAACACATGAATGAGTCACACTGTTTGAGGAAATGGCTTTTTTAAACATGAAACTATATATTTGTGAGGAGTTTTTAAAGATTGACGTCTTCAGTAGGAACCAATGGGCTGAGAGCTGAGAGCCACAGACAGGAAGTGAGACAGGACTGAGACTAACACATGGTTGGTTTGGCTCTGCACATGGGATTTGTTGATAATAAGAAAAATATTGCCTAACAAGATCTGACCTGGTCCCTCCTTGTCTAAGTGTCTCCATCTGCAGCATTTACCTCCATTTCTCTTTTGTACTCTTCCACCTGTTTTTGCACATAAAGAACCTGAATGCCTCTGTGTCGTCTTGTGAGATTCATTCAGCTGTTTCTTCAGGATAACTTGGAAATCATAATGCTAATTCTTCTTCTTCTGGTGGCACCAGCACATTGCTGCCACCCACTGTTCAGCTGACGAGAGCCCCACATTTATTCATTAAAAAGCATCAATTTAAACCATTCACTAGAGTTACACTTGTGCTTATTTGACACTGAAACATGATTTTGTTGTTGTTTGTTCTGAAGGAGGAGGAGCCGCAAGGAGTTTTCCTGATGCCGAGATCCTGGGTCAATTACATCACTATCTCAAAACAAGGTCCCGTAACTCCACATGAGCACCCTTTATCTGATGGCTCAGTGTACTGGTCCTGTACACTACCCCGCACCCTCTTTACTCTTT
The DNA here is from genome assembly GCF_043641665.1 of Enoplosus armatus. Lineage (NCBI taxonomy): Eukaryota > Metazoa > Chordata > Actinopteri > Centrarchiformes > Enoplosidae > Enoplosus > Enoplosus armatus. Next base: position 25,109,032 of record NC_092187.1, on the reverse strand, counting down.
ATTGGTTTTTCAAGGTCAAGTTAGTGTTTATTTGTCATTCAAGAAGAGACGTCATTTCTTCAGGATCAGAAACTGACAAAACATTCAAGCATCAAGACAAAAACATAAAACACCTTAATGTAATAGAACGTCTAAGTATTATTCAAATAAAGTGCATATAGCAGAGTAAAAAGATATATACATAGATCAGTGCCAATATCCAGCCCTAATCTTACAAACACGTGCCACCTGATCCTGTAAAACCTCCTCAAACTGCTGCTTCCTCTCCTTTGTTGTTCAGACCTGGAGACACGCTGGCCGGGACAGAAGAAGGTGACCCACTACAGAAAAGCAAAGCTGGAGAACTTTGCAGTGTACCTGAGGCCAGAGGGCCTGGTCACGCGACTGACTGTATACAAAGACCTGGACTGTGAGTGTTCAAGAGAAACCTTTGACTTTTTCAAAGGAGTCCCACGTTTTTTCTGTCGTTATGTGGAGAAGAAATACAAGGAGGCAGCTTTATGTCATTTGAATTTGTTTCTGAATAACATGTAATGTGTGTGTGTGTGTGTGTGTGTGTGTTGAAGGCACTGAGGTCATCAGGGTGAAGGAGTGGTATCAACACAGAAACGACCACCTGGAGGAGCGGGAGGTCAACAAGGTCGACAACTTCACCACAGAGCGCTTCCGACGCGGACGACGTTTCCACCTTTTATGTAAATCTGCTCTCTGCTACGTCATGTTAAAAGACAGACACATTTTAACTGACCTATAGCGCGACAGAAAACTCCCACACTACCCGTGCAGGAGGGCAGGGGTGAATTTGGTCACAGTGGCAAATATCTATCACACTGATAAAGAACAAAGAGCCATTCAAATAATCCTTAGTGGAAATTTAAAGCCACTATGTGTAGAATTTGAAAATGTCTGACTTTGGCACCCCCCCCCTCCCAGTGGTAATGAATGAATCATGCAAATCTACTCTAGTGGAATCACAAAATGAAAATATAGAGCTAGAAACGAGCAGAATAGGTCCCCTTTAATAAAGTTTCACCTCCAGTCAGGAAAAGATGGCTTTGAAAACGTGGATTTTAAAGGGGAAATGTGCAGGAATCAGTGGGCTTTAATCTTTAATGTTGTCGGTGAAATTCCCTCCTCACTGATGGTTTATCTGTTTGGCTCAGTTCACAGGTACACATCCCCGAGCACAGACACTGAGCGTGAGATGGAGTTCAGCAGTGCTCGTGTTGACGATCTGGTGCGGAGGGTGGAGTCGCCAGGTGAGATGACGGAGATCTTCGAGGGCCGGGACGACTTCCTCTACTACCGACACGTCCAGTTTTCAGAACCAGATGTGGACGCTGATCCGAATGGCCGACCGCTTCAGGTGAGCCAAAAAGTTCACACTTGTACCATCAAATAAACGTTTGACCTGATGATAAATGACATCACTAGCTCAGGATAGTTGAAAGTCACTTTAGGTTAGTAGCCATACGTCTTTGACCATATAGTTTTTAATTAACAAGCCAGTGAAGACAAAAACCAACAAATGTGTTAGCTCATCTCTCAAAACTGTCTGACTTCCTGGTGTGTGTGGGACTGAGTCAAGGCTTGCAGGTCTGAGATGGGTGAGAGGAGGAGGTTTTGTTGCTTAGAGCCCCACTAGCAGGCAGGATCAGATCTGATGTGGACTATCGGAGACACGTAGATGATTTTATAGTTGAACTGTCTCATCTCGACTGACTATTCAAACTAGACAGGATGCTTGTGTGTGTGTGTGCAAACAGGAAGTGGTCGAGCGTTTCCACAGGAACAGATCCAAACCGGCCAACAAAGACGTGGCAGAGCGAGTGTTCCTATTGGCTCAAAGACGGATCGAGGTGACCTATCACTTAGAGGACCAACGATGTATCCCTTCAAAGAGGAGCTTCATCAAACCGCGAGAGTCAACGGAAAAAAAGAAGGCAGAGGACTTCACACCTAACATGGTCTCCAGCTTCCAGGTACAGACAAACTAAAAGTCCTTGAGCTGCCTCTGGGATCAAACACTCCAACAATAACGACATCTGTTTGTGTGTGGGGGTTCAGGTGGATCCATCTGAGAAGCCTCTTGAGACCCAGGCTCTGTACAAGATGCTGGTGGCCCTGATGAAGGATGAGGAAAAGGTGGCTCTCCAAATCAAAGCATCCAAGACAGAGGTAACCATTAAACCATGTCCTCAGTATCACCTGGAATAACAGTGGAGCTGTGTCCCAGTTCAGACGTCACATCTGTATTCATCAAACTTCTACGAATGACGCTTCAGAGCCAACTTAGGAGCAAAGAAGTTCCCATGATTAACCAATCAGATACAAGCATCTGCCATCATGTTATTCTGCAAAACATTTGTGATTTAGGTTTTTCAAAAGTTGACCAGTAGCCATTACCTTGTGAAATGAACAGTCTAATATATTTAGGATGAAAATATAGGATGAAATAATAGGAAATTAGGTGAAGTAGAAACAAAGAGAGGTAAAAAGATCAGAGAAAGGGAATATGATAACAATAAAGATGGATGCAAAGTGACTGCAAACACAATTCATGCTTCATTTGTGCTGTTTGGACAAATGCAAAAGAGTGGTGTAACAAGCTTCACAGAGACTGAAACTGATCTGGGTGCTGGTTGGCAAAGTGTTGGCTAACGGGCTGTGATCATTCATCCATTGCTAAAAGATATCATGAAACACTGTGAACCCTTCCTTAAAATGCAGGACTTTTACTGGTACTGGAGTGTTTGACATTGTTGTATTGGTTCTTTTACTTATGTAAACGGTGTGACTACTTCTTCCACCACTTATGTGTGAGTAGGTGAGAGACATTGTGGCCTGCAGAGAGCAGGAGGAGATGGGCGTTCTGCTTCACTACTCCCCGTGGACGACAACAGGAGCTGCCCTGGCCCGCAGTCAGAGACAGGAAATGGTGTGACACACACACACACACACACACTGAAACTTTACATGTAACTTGGTTGTGTTGGTGGGTTTCACATTGCATGAAAACAATCAGATTCCCAATACGACAGCCATTATGTCAAGAACAGTTAAACTACCCATTTACCCTAGTACTCTGTACTTACCTACCTACCCTAGTACTCTGTACTTACCTACCTACCCTACCTTGTCTAGCCTATTGACCGTTCTATTTACCCACCCACTGAATAAGTCCTATATACAAAATTCATTTACAAATTGCCACAAAATTCGTCTTTAACAATAGAATTCAGTTTAAAAAGCCAAAAAACACCAAGCAGGTGAACCCACCTGTAGGAGAGCCAAACACTCCTCTTGGTGACATCTTGTGTCGGACATTTCTCTGCCGTTGCAAAAGCGTCTGGCTGAAGAGGAGCAGAGGTGGCAGCAGGAGACGCAGAAGGACATCCTGGCTCCACTCCTGATCCGGCTGGACTACACAAAGACTCTCAGCGCCAAGGACGCCATGCAGCTCCTCCAGGACTGTCAGGCCGAGTTCCAGCAGAGAATAGAGGAGCACAGCATCCTCATTCGGGAGCGCTACCAAAAGGTACAGCACAGGGGCACAGAGGAGAGGTTTTGGACCACTGACCGGCTGGTACCGACCCAGCAGAGACCACAACCATTAAGGTCACTCACAAGCCTCAGGTTACAGGGTGTTACGTCTCTCCCAGTCACATGGTCTTATATACAATGCTCAGTTGGTTTTATCTACTGCATTATGCATATCTAAAGGTTGAACATACTACAGTTCATAGATATGCTTCTAAGTTGACATGCTATGTGTATATTATGTGTGTTTGTAGTTTATATACCCTCAGAAAGAGTCTCTGCATGAGAACCAGGTACCTCTGTTTTATTACATGTGCACATATAGACAGGCCAGAGTGGCTCAGCAAATGAAAGAAGGAGATTGGGATGAACGAGAGGATTTAGAGACACCACGACTCTGCTGTCAAACATTTTGTGGACACGCTAACATGTTCACAAAAATCTGTGTTTAGGAGACTCAGGAGCTGCAGAGGAAGCAGCAGTGGTACCAGAAGCAGCAGCTCCACATGACGGAGGAGCAGGAGGAAGAGTACCAGAACTACTGCTCTGAGAAAACACTGCAAATGCATGTCGCCAAGGAACGCCTCAGAATGTACTCACACACACACTGACCAGTATTTTCATCAGATGATTTATTTTTAACTGTTTAACAGAAGTCATATAACGATCCATTGCTTCGTTAACTGTCACTGCTGAAGATGAGCACCAAGTGTTTTGGCCCGACAGCTAATTCTTTGTCCGAAAGGTGTGTGTGTGTATGATTATTTATGTGTGTTTGTTCCAGACACCAGGAAATGGCTTCTCAGAAGTACAGTGATCTTCATAACAAGCTGAAACAAGACCCTCGACTGGCCCCTCACCTGCCCAGCTGAGCCAGACACCTGCCTTTTTTTTTTTCCAATACATTTCTTTTTTCAATATACATTTCAAATAATAAAGTGCAATAAAGAGCTTCACATAATCATTGAAAACATCCAAAAGGAAATACAGCAGAAAACATTCAATAAAAGATAAAAACAGTTAAACAATAAGTTTTTAATGTGGCTTTAAAGGACAGTCAGAGGTATATTTTGGACAAGCATGGACAAGTTTCTGTAAGTCATGCCATGAGTCCCTGTATTTTTCTGTGTTGTTGAACCCCACAACTGTGACTTGTCTGTTGTTATCCGTTTGGCTCTGGAGCAATTAGCAGTGCTACGTTAGCTTGTATTAGATATTTATTAGGTCAAGAGAACAAGAAACACATTAAGTGGGATTCGACCAATATTAGATTTTAATGATAATTACACAATTTCTTCCCAGTATTTGCCAGCATATACATCTATATGTTGTGCTTGTGTTTAGCATTTAGACCATCATTTGGCTCCGAGTGTAGAAGTGGGTGAGCAGCAGGTTTAGGGACCATCAACCCGAAAGCTGCTAAATAAAAACCCTTTCCAGTACCACTTTGTAATAAGACACCTTTTATAATGGGCTTATACACTTAATAAATGGGGTTTAACACACTATAATGTAATTGTAAGCAGACATAAGGACATTTTAAGTGTAAATTTAGGTACAACAATTATATGAAAACATACTTTTTATTATTACAGCTGTATTTGACTATATTGTCATCTGTTTATACATCAGCTGTTGACAAATACATAAATGAACAAAGAATTTATATCTGCTTACAGTTACATTATAGTGTGTTTTAATCCACTATCAATACTAAATAGAGGTGGTTAAAGTAAGCGTTACTTAATAAGCCTTAACGTCTGCAGTTAAAAATGACATCATTTATGAAGGGTACATTATTACTTTGGTGCCCCTCCATCATTACAGCAGCGTTTGTCTTTGATTGTATATTTTCAATAAAAGCCCAACATCGTTTTTTATGCGTTCTGTTTGTGTGTGTGTAGCATAAAGGGACCACAAACTTGTGTTAACAAACCCTTGATATTATGACGCAATGACACAATAATAAGCTTTACCCCTGTCAGACAGTTTCCGCAGCATCGCTGGTTTCACAGTCTTCTTTTGACATTTCTGCTTTATTAAACAAAGAGATGGAAGCAGACGTGAAGCCCTGAATCACAATGGTCCAATAGTGAGACAGATAAACACAAACCAGCTGAACGTCTCCATCCGCGCATGCGCTCAGCGACCAACCCACTATGAAGAATGCAATGCACAAGTAGCGCGAGAGGTAAACAAGGTTTTGTGATACTTATTTACACATCTAGCGTCCATCATTACATTTGAACAGCGGAGACAGTTTTATAAAGGCTTCTGCTTCCATGACAGTTCGTTTGCTGACATTAAACTTGTATCTGTTTGCAGTTGTCACTGCGACTTTACAGACTGAGCTAGTTAACCTCAGCAGAGGCTAACAGTTAGCTGTGTTAGCTTATCAATTCACAGTCAATGGAGAGAAGAACTACTCTCTTTAACTGGACGAGCTTAATGAACAAACTTCAAACATTTGGTTGTCTCCTTTCTAATGCAGTCGTAGTTCACGAACATGTAATTTTGAAGCATTTTGCGTTCCGTCCAATGTCATTGCTTGGTGTTCTCTGAAGCTAACACTAACACAGATAGCATTAGCATTTTAGCCACTGTCAAATATCTGATTGGCTCCCGAGGGGCGGGACTCTTTGTCCACTGACAGCAGAGACGCCCAATGAAAATTATGAATAGGCGTCCTCAGCGGCTTGTCGGCCAATCAGCTTCTTTCACGGAGGACGCTAACAGAGCAGAAAGACAAACGTCAAAAAAAGCCATATTAGAGTTTCTTTCATTGATTAAACGCCGCTCGACTGTTAACGTTTTAATTCGCACGTATAATCCCTCGTCATTCAGACTACATTTGTGGAAATGTCTGGAAAAACTTCACTAAAAAGTTTGGCTGCAAACGTTATCTCGGAGACATTAGCGACGTCCTGTATGTATGTTGTCATCACGTAACGTACAGCCGACGTAGGCTGTGAACGTACTGAAACAACTCCTGTATCGTGTTAATCTGGCTTTAAAATAGCTCTGCTCCACACTGTCAGCGCTGTTCTCCGTCTCTCTCTGAAACTTTTAACAGGAGGACGAAGCCGATGCGACAGCTGTGACCTGTAGCGTGCTCAACCTGAATTTGAAAATGAAATCGCAAAACTTGATTTTGACATTTGGATTTGAATTGTGACCAAATTTTAGCTTATTTGTATTGAAATTAAATGGAACTGGCCTTTTCATAATGGTCGGCTTTGACAGATTCCACAGAAGCTGCATGAGAGACTCCTGCTATTCTGAAAACTTTCTTCAGAAATATGTTAAAACAGTGACATAATTCAAACGCAAAAGACTCCGGAAGAGTGTGGGGAAGTTCAGACATTTGGATTCAGCCACAGTTTGCATCAGTGAGGGCTCTGTCTGTTGTTATTAGAGAGACACAACAATGAGGTGATGTGTTGTTCGTGGCTCTGGTCATGGCTTTAGAGGACTGATTTGGACAAACAAAGAGGTGAAATGCCCCATACATACCATAGATACACGGACAGAGGACAGCATTCTTCTGTATTTTGCTGACATAGCTGGCGTGTTGGACAGATTTGTGTTGATGACAAAGGTCTTATTTAAGTGCACAAGTGTTAGCGTGACGGCTCGTGAACAAGACATGTGATCTTTTGAATAATCAAACTCTGGTTCAGGCTCACGCAAACAGGCAAAGTTTGATCATTTAAAAAAATGCAAGCGACTCTCCACTAACTGAAGCATAAACTCTGCAGTGTGTTAAATGAGAGAGCTTTTACTGCAATCATTTAATGGGGTCATTTTTTCTCTATTTTTGCCAGATGAAGACTCCTCCGGACAGATCAGGGATCATCTTTGAGGTCGGAGCTCAGCTAGAAGCCAGAGACCGCCACAAGAACTGGTCTGGACCACGCACGCACACACACACACACACACACACGTTTCCGGCTTAAGTTTTGTTTTTAATTGAATTTATTTGTTTTAATCAGACATTGTTCACTTCATCTTTAGATAACATTTTGGATAACTTTTAAAATCTCATTGTGCATCATGTTGTTATCCTGTCAGGTACGCAGCCACGATCGAGAAGATCGACTACGACACAGAGCAGGTCCTGATCCACTACCGTCAGTGGAGCCGTCGACACGATGAGTGGTTTCAGTGGAGCTCACAGTACCTGCGGCCGCTGGAGCGAGTCAGCCTGAGGAGGCAGGGCCTGAATCCACCATGCTCACAACCGGTACGACACACAGGCGCAGGACCTGGTTGTGTCCTGGTTAAACTGAAACAGTCCTGATTTTTGTATGTGCATGTCTCATTGTCAATGGTTGCTCCTCTGCTTCTCGGTATACTTTGTTGGACTTCATTTTTCTTTCCTCCTCTCTGTCTCAGGTGTTTGTTTCAGGTACGAAGGTTCTGGCCTGTTGGACAGACTGTCGTTTCTATCCGGCCAAAATCCTCAGGGTCAACAGAGACGGTGAGGCTCCATTTCACCTTTTGTGTTCCTGTTTATTTCTTGCATGATTTGGTGGGCAGGTCTACTGTATAAGCCTATAGCTCCCTTACCTCTCCTGTCACATCTGTTTCTCGTCGGTTACCTGTTTTTATGCTGCAAACAACTAAACCAAAAGTTCTTCTTTGGAAGGCAACTGACAAATAGGACAAATGAAATGGAAGAAATACGCACACTGGAGATGAAATGAATGTGTTGTTAACATGTTTAAGAAACTTGATGAAATGCTATCAACTACTAAACCTAGTGTGTGTGTGTGTGTGTGTGTGTGTGTGTGTCAGACTCCTACACAGTGCGTTTCTATGACGGTGTGGTTCGGACTGTGAAGCCCACCAAGGTCAAACCCTTCCAGGAAGTAAGAAATACTACACTCCCATTGGTCCTCATCTGATTTTCTTCACCAATCACAACTCCTTTGAGTATTTTGTTTGTTTGTTTGTTTGTTTGTTTGTGGTGACACAGAAGTCCAGATCTGAGAAGAGTGCTGTAGGAAGCGAGGGATGGGAGGAAGGGGAGAGCGAGGAGGAGGAGGATGGTGGAGAGAGACAGGAGGAGGAGGAGGAGGAGGAGGAGAAGAAGGAGGAAAAGGTGACATCAGAGAAGAAAGAAGGAGCTGAGGAGGAGGAGGAGGAGGAGAGGAAGAGGAAGGCAGAACCATCATCCTCCCATCCACCAGCCAAGAAGAAAACAGATGGCAGTAAGTTGCATGAACTTTGACCCCCCGTTGACAGAGAGTCCTACCTGTCACTCCTATAATCGATCCTTCAGAAGTGTTGCAATGCATCGTGGGTGAGGAGGTGCCCTTAAAGCTGACAGACAGCTGTAAAGCTTTCATCATTTACCATCATGATGCCAACGCTAATGATTTGTTCCTCTCCCAGGTAGAAGCAGCGGAGCTCAGAATGAGCCCATCACAGCTGACTCCACCCAGCCAGATCCTCCTAACCCCGCCCACATTGACAGAGGTAAACATCAGAGGATTTCAGACACTTCTGGCCCGAATACAAGACTACTCTGATCATGAAGTTGTGAAGCAGATTGTAGAAGCCGCTCGGTTGCATTGAGGAGTGTTTGTGCTCATGCAGAGGCGTTATGACTTCATTAACGTAAGGAGGCTGAAGGAAAATAAGACTTAAGACATGTTCACATTATTGTAGGATTATTGTGAATGTTTATCAAATTAGTTGAACTTTGACCCGAGCTGTGCGGTCCCTTGTGAGCACAGTCAGTGACTGAAGGCAGCTGGTTGTGCTGCGAGGTTAGCTTGATTAGGAGTTTATCTAAATATAAATCATATTGAGACTAAACTGAAAACATTTGCTGGATGAAATATCAGCCTTCAGATTCAACTACAGGTTTGCTACAAAAACACTGATTGAGTCTTTGTAGTGATCGACCTGTTTGATGTTCAGATTGTCGCCTGCAGGTCTTTTTACCATTTAACTATCTCAAAGAGAGTCAGTATAAACCTGTGGATTTATATTTACAGTCATCAACCTGACAGAGAGAGAGACTTTTATGGTCTGCAGATGTAAGATGGCTCAACTTTTCAAGTGTAGTTTCTGAGAAAAGAAACAAAAACTCATCCTGTATTTGGGCCAAAACAATATTAAAACTGATGTTTATTTTCTAGTAGCTAATAGTGCTCCAAGAACAGCAGGCGCTCTCTGTTGTTTCATCTCAGTCTTTGTCCTTCTCTGTCTCTCTCAGACGTCCTGTTGGAGCGTCAGGCCCACCTGCCCACCACACACAAATTCAGCAGAGAACCCTGTGAGTGCACTCACACAAACTATACAAAACTTCACTCTCCACATAAACACACGGCAGTTATCATTTCAGCTGCACATGCTGGGTATCATTTACATTAACGGTCAACACCTGAGTTTTGGTATTTGATCCAAAGTATCAAACCCTTCTTAAAGTATTGTAACAAGAATTTAATGGAAACTAAAATTGGCAAAATGTTGCTTTAAAGCAGTAACCGTCTGATCAAAGGATATATATGAAGTTATCTTGAGTTACTCACTTCCACTAAAACACATTTCAGCACCCAAAGAAGTATTGAGGTTTGATATCCAGTCCTACTCCTTACACTGTCATCGTTCTTTGTCTCCTCCCCCCGTCTGTCCTCTCTTAGTGTACAGGGTGATAAAGAACCAGCCCCCTCCCATTCTCTCCATTGAGTTGGACCACAACCCCTTCAAGTGTCCTGCAGCGGGCTGCACCAAGTCGTTCAGGAAGGCGAGTCTGCTGCACTACCACATCAAGTACTACCACTCCGACCAGCAGCTGGACAAGCGGGGCAGCGAGCAGGAGGCTCCGAGGTCGGTTGATGGTTCAAATCCCAGAACTGGACCTTCACAGACAGCAGGAGGAGAGCTGTGTGTTTAACACTGATTCCTGTTGTTGTAGGAGGAGGCGGTCATCTTCTAAAGGGGGCGACTTCATGTCAGACGCGAAAAGTGAGGACCAGAACAGCACCTGTCACCATGACGACAGAGAGCACAGCGCCATGGGAACAGGTGGGACGGCTATTCGTGCACACACACACACACACACACACACACATACACACAAACATACTCCTAGCTTTAATCTCTCTAAGCTTTTCTTCTATAGATATTTTAAAAGAAGTTAATTTAGTTCAGCTTTCACAGTTCAGACAGAAACATCTCACCATCTGTCTTTCTCACCCGTCTGACCTGCCCGTCTGTAAGCAGAAGTGAAGAAGGACGGAGGGGGGGAGAAAACAGGAGGACAGGACAGAAAGGAGAGGAAGAACTTCCTGAGAGTCAAACTAAAGAAGAAGAAAAAGAAGAAGAAGAAGAAGAAAAGTCAGTCAGGTGAGAGTCAGTGTACAGTTCCACATTTTACTGGCCACATCCTTCAGAAGGAGTTCACAGTGCTTCAGACAATTACATGACTCTTAAAATCCCCCCAAACCTCACAATTATTTACAGGAAATACAGAAACAGAATAGAAAATGTGTGCTGCATACATTCATTGAAACCAGTAAAGTATCTGTTGCCACATTGATCATAAATGAGCTGCAAAAAACATCAGAAAAACAACTGTAAATGTCATTGGACGTGTGTCTGCTGACAACCAGAATGCTTTGTGGACGGCTGGTCTGACTTAATAAGCAAACTGAAGACATCACACAGATTTGACTGTGTACACACTTTGAAGCAAATTGTTTTAAAGTAACTGAATAGCCTCCATGAGCTTCTGTTGTTTTTAAAACACCTGCATGCACCTGTCCCTGTCAGCTCACGCCTCAAACTTCTGCTGCAGCTGGTTCATTAGTGTATCATTATTAGTATTAAGAGTATTAGAATAATGACTGTGTTCTTTGTTGTCGTCAGGACTAGGCAGCAGTGATGATGAGAACTCAGACACACCTCCGATCACTCTGAAGCTGTCCGCTGAACATGACAACACACACACACAAGGTGGGGACTCGCACACACACACACACACACGCATAGTCGTTCGTATTCATGAGGAAATGCAGAAGTCCAGGTTTTAAATCTTCAGTGTAAAGAAATCAGCTCGTCTCCTCTCCAGCTGACGACGGCAGCGACTGGTCGACGCTGACAGCAGAGAGCGGAGAGGACACGCCCTCTTGGCCTGTTGCTATGGACACAGAGGAGTGTGAGGTGGTGAGGTGTGTGTGCGAGGTGGACGAGGAGAACGACTTCATGATCCAGGTAAGACACACACACACACACACACACACACACACACTCTGAACTCTTCTACAGCAGCAGATAGAAACACAGACATATATTTTTATATCTGCAGCTTTTTCATTCACTTCAAGGAGCTTTTTCACGTCACAAGTCTGTCTTAAAACTCTTAAAACAGCACTCACGTGTCCAAATGCACATTTAATGAGTTACTGGTGGCTGTAGTCGCTCCTCCTGTCCATGCTGGTTGTAGAAGTGATCTGTCTGCCTGTGTTTCTCTGTAGTGTGAGTCGTGTCTGTGTTGGCAGCATGGCACCTGCATGGGTTTATATGAAGACAACGTCCCACACAACTACATCTGCTACTACTGCAGACACACTGCAGGTAGGATCTCCTACTGTGTGTTTGATGTGTTTGTATGTGAGGACACTTCCTGCTTCGACTGTTGTATTTCACGTAACTGTCCTTTATTCCTCGTTTGATAAAATGTCTGAATTAACCGACATTTTACTGTTATTAACCTCTGCCAATCAGCATCTCCCCCTCTCTGTTATCAATCCCCCGCCCCTCTCTCAAACCAGCTCGAGAGACCCTCATGCTCGTGTGTCTGAGTTCAGTCAGATTGAACATGAAAACGAAAGAGGCGGGTCAACTAGTGACCAGAAGCTAATGTGTCATGCCATGACACCTGTGTAGGTGTACCATTAGTGTGACGGGGCCTTTAAATTAAACACAGTGGTTGTTTTAAGTCCTCCAGAGTTCAAACCAGTCAGAGAAATGTCAACTTCTAAGTAAACTTGGCTGGTTTTCTGTAAAAATCCTGACCAGTTTATCTTAATTAAGATATTATGTTAGTTGTATATAAAACAACTACATAGTCAGTTTCAGTGATAATGAAAAACTGCTGTTTTCTGTGTGTGTGTGTGTGTGTGTGTGTGTGTGTGTGTGTGTGTGTGTGTGTGTGTGTGTGTGTGTGTGTGTGTGTGTGTGTGTGTGTGGTTTCTCATCCTGTGTTGTAACACTCCTCTTCAGGTTGGAGACGGGCTCAGCGGTTCCTGTCAGAACCTGATTTGCTAATATCTGGTCACATGTTCGGCCTGTCGTGCGTGAAGGAGAACTACTCGGAGATCAACGCCTCCAAGATCTCACACACCAGCCGTCTGCTGGCGCACACGCATGGCCTCAATCAGGTCCTCAGTGGGCTGCAGCTCAAAATCAGCCTGTTACAGTGAGTGCGCTTACATCAGTGACTCCAGCAATCTGTTGCAGTTCACAGAG
>NC_092187.1:25031009-25091009 GCF_043641665.1 Enoplosus armatus | reverse complement strand
TTTTGATGCTGTTTTATTTTCAGTTCAGCTCCAGATGGTGCGTTCAGGCGGTCCTCGACAACTCGAACAAGTCAAGTCTGAGTTCACCCCCAGACTGTCTCACATTATTTGCAACCTACAGTGGCGTCTAATTCATCTAACATATCCACCAGAATATAAACACACGAAGTGATCATTTTGAGTTGACGAGGACGAGCCTGAAGGCAACACAAGTTCACACACGAGTTTTCTTTTTTACATTCGTACTTTGTGTAAAGCACAAAGTTTTCTGAGGAATTCTAACTTTGATTAAAATGTTCAAGTTCCAGTCGGTGTGGGCGAGTCACATTCATTTTTGTGTAAAACATTTCCAGCAACATAAACCATTTTAGAAATACTGAGGTCATGAGTCCACACTCCCCCAGCAGAACCCCACCCACCTTAACATTTTGACTAGTTACCAACCTGAATGTTAAGAAATGGAAGGGTGCCCGGAGTCCTCACCACAGTGGCTCGGGTTCGATTCCAGCCCGGGCTCTGTGCTGCATGTCATCCTGCGTCTACTGTGTCTCTGCAGCTGTCACTATCCAATAAGGGCAAAAACACATTCAAACAATTTCACATTTTATTTACATTATGTTCTGGTGCCGGATATGTGATTCTAGAGAGGACTACATTTCCTTCATTTTATTAAGTGTATTTGTTTTTTCCCTAAATGCAACCAAATCCAGTCTACGAAATATAAGAATTAGTCTTAAAACACGCAATATGTGTTATTATTGAATGTAAACTCATGATAATAAACCCCAAAACTTCCAGAAATACTAACTTCTTGTTTGTTAAACAATGATGAGTTAGACTCAAGCTTCATGCATCTTGTTTCATTATACATTTAGAAAATGAATGACTCCATAAAACAGATTGGTGCTGGTATGACAGCGGGCGGCGCAGCCCTGCACGTGTTCACAGATGATCATGAATATACATAAGTGATTATGGAAATATTTAAACTAAAGCAGTTTGCTCTTACTTTCCTGTCAAGTGCAACATGACTGACTTCTAGTCAAGTATTTAAAGGATAGCTCTGTCCCCAACACATGCACTATTTCCTCCTGATAAAAACTACAGCGAGCAGCAGTTTGAGGAAATGACCGTTTTATAAATAAAGCTATATTTGTGAGGTGAAGATGTACGTGTTCCGTAGGAACCAATGGGCTGAAACTCAGAAATTATTCACATGGACTAACACATTGTTGGTGTTTTTATGTTGTTTATTGGCAATAAGACAAATATAGAATGACACCAGCCTTCAAGACAGGACAAAACACACAACATCACTGATTCATAAACATTTCTTTTAAACTCTTGAATTCTCTGGCTTTTCATTTCCTCCTCTGTAAAACTAAAAACCTTTCTGATGTATGGTGACACTTTTCGCTTCACTGTGTTGGCTGATGAATCCCTTTCAGAACCTCTCTCACTGTCCAGCCAAACACAGGACTGTTCTGCAGTTGTATGTTTCTATACAGTATTTGTGTTGTTGTGGTAAACACAGCAGGTCCAGGCTGCCAGATGGTCTCGCTGTTTGTTCACAGGCCACCAGGACACTCCCTTATGCCACAGTGTGTGTGTGTTACAGTAACCCATCCCCCTGCAATACTGTCCATTGAACAAAAGCTTAAATATGGATTTTCCAGTTCTTTTATGTAACCACTGACTGGGGTGGAGGTGTTGGTCAGTGTGTGAAATATCTCAACAAACATGAGATGGATTAACATGAACTTTGATACAGACATTCTTAACCTCCAGAGGGTGAACCCTAACAGCTAGTGGCCCCCTTTACTCTTCATCTAGTGCCACCAACAGACGAAAATATTTACTTGCCAAACGCTTCATAGAGGCACAGCAATGCTTTTAGCTGAATGCTAACAAGCAGTTTATGTTTGTCACGGTCACCATCTTAGTTTAGCATGATGGTGATGGAGGAAAAGTTTGATTTATATTTGATGTATTTGGAAATTACAGTTTGTATCTATTTCTGAATCATGTCATGTAATCCAGAAGATGCCACTGATTTGTTTTTAACTCGAAACGCTGCAAGGATTGTTGCCTGTTTCTCTTCTCTTCCTGCAAGAAAACTAGAATCCAAAAAATCCCATCTGGCTCCATCACGAGTTAACTCTCCACCACTCCTACATTAATGTGGAAACTACAAACCCAAACTGGACTTACATTGCTTTACAGAGAGGAGGCAGATGGGACGAGCTCAGAAAATGAAACAAAAAGGAACAGAAGATTACAATTATTATTATTACAACTATGATAATCAACAAATGAATGACGATGTATTATTACAAGTTAACATAAGACTTTATCGGTATATTCACAAGCTACCCAGCAGTATATAAAGTAAACAATGAGCTCCATCTTTACCAACTGCAACATTAAAGCGATGGACACATGAATGCATCAACAATATAATAAACCAAACAAACCAGATAAGCATACTTTGCTTTAATGAACTGAACAGCATTAAAGCAACAACATGTAAGAAACCTTTCAAAAGAATGTTGGTCATGTTTGTGAACAGGGCCAAAAAGTCTGAGATGAGGTCTGTGGAGACACTTCCTTAAAACCAGTTGGTCTATGTGGACAAGGTGGTCCTAAAACAGTAAAATACACAAAACCTTATCAAACCTGTGCACACAGATTTTCACACTAATATAGTCGAATATAAAATATAAAATATATAAATAAAAGACTAGTAGTGTGGAAGTTAAAATATAGGAATATATATAATAAAATATAATACAATAAAATAAAACAATGCTGTGGTAGGCAGGTGTACAGTAGTTAATGTTACCTGTCTAAGGTTACAGACAGCCAGTGCACAGACTGACGGATGTCAGCAGACGGTCTACATTCATGTGACACCTGTTGTCATGTTGGTGGCTGCCCTCGTGACCGCCCCCCCCTGAATGAACCACCTGTTGTTTACGTTGACGTAGCTCCGCCCCTGACCGTCCGCGTGCCGCTGACAGTGAGTCCAGTCGGAGAGGAGCCTCGCGACCAGCTCAACTCCGCTCCAACGGTCGCCAGTCAGCGTTAACGCGCTAACCTGCTAACTAGTTGGATTGAACCGGTAACTTAAGTAGCTTCTGAAGCTAACGGCTGACGGTGAGTAGCTAACAGCTCAGTAGCTGCTGTAACGGCTACTAACCTAGTCACGGCTAGTTAGCCAATTAGCCAGCTAACGACCAAGTGTGCTATTAGGCTAATTGTCACGTTAACGGTAACTAGCAAGTGAACCAAGTTAGCTCAGAAAACCGTCTTCTTGTCGCCTCCTTGTGAGGCTGCCCTCCATGGCGACGGTGTATCTGGTTACAGGTGTGTGTGTGTGTTAGTGCGAGCGCGCGCGTGTGTGTTTCTAACGGCGACGTCTTCCGTAGTAACGGTTGCTAAGCCTAAGCTGTCTGGAGCTAACATTAGCATACAGGCTCAATAATTAAGCAGCGTTTAACGTTAGCTCATCTGCAGAGATTCCTGGGTCCTGTGTGTGTGTGTGTGTGTGTGTGTGTGTGTGTGTGTGTGCGCGTGCTCGCCTCCCTGTGTGTGTGTGTGTGTGTGTGTGTGTGTGTGTGTGTGTGTGTGTGTGTGTGTGTGTGTGTGGGCGGACGGACAGCAGAGCCAGGAGCATCGGTAACGTTACACTCAGTTCAGCCTGGAAACCCAACCTCAGATGTGAGCAGAGCTTGTTGTTACTGTCGATATGTTTGTCAGTTCATCATTTTCAGTTTAATCGATTGAATCTCAAGAACGTCTGATGCAGTAACAAGTTACCCGAGAACAAAGTGACGTCTTCAGAAGGCCTGTTGACCAATTATCTCCATTCAAATGTTAATATTCATTTTACAATGAGCACGTTGACATGCACGTTAGTATCCTGGATTCGATAGATATAGATCTCTTTATACATGATCACAACTTTATCAAGGTCATGATCAGGTTTTAGGAGTATCCTTGTGTTACACATCTGACATCATATCCTTGTTTTAGAAACCTGGATGAGCCCTTATCTCGGTTTAGAGAAACCTCGAGATGCTAGCTGGAGTACTCAGTAACTAGGGTGCTTTGGCCTGTAAACACCTGATCCGGGTTTCTGATCATTCTCTGATCATAACTCAACTCGAGTTAACATACAAAACAAAAAACTAAATGATGATGAGTGATGGCTGCTGAAATAAAAGTCTCCCGTTGGTAATGCAGAGCAATTTCTTCGTCTTCCTGTTAGAAGGACAAGCTAAATCCAGCAGGGTCATAAAGGCAGCTAGAAATCAGTTCATCTTCAACTGTTCAGTCAGTTTATTTGGTTTCAGGGGGCAGATTTTATGGATGTGGGGGCGTCAAAGACACATCTGCACCAACGCAGACAACCAGAACCCTGGATAATACTAGAAGATGTGAATAACCTGGTTTTTCTGTGTTCCATGTTAACGTTTATCTCCGAATATGCTAAAATTTGTACAAACATTAGTATCCTGATGTTCAGTCCTATCATAATTTTGAATATATTTTGGATGTGGTGTTTACATGGTACATAGAGAAGCCTGGTTATTCAGCTCACTGTATTCATGATTATAACAGTACCCAGGTTTCTGATCGTCTGTGGCTGTCCGGACTCACTGCATTTAACACTCGATGTCGCTTCTTCAGAAATGGATGACAACAGCAAAAATAGAATTTATAAATGATGAAATACAATTTTAGTGTTGGATTTGGACTATTCCAGCAGCACATCTCGTGGTCTGTGCAGTGTGTGCTCTGATCTGATTGGCTGCTGTAGCTTCACAGTCAGTCAGTTAGTTATCTGTTTGGGTCAGAGCCAGATAGCCCACAGGAAGCTCAACATCCATCCAAACCACTCTGCTGAAACACTGTTACCCAACCTGTCTGCCCACACACACACACACACATGCACACACGCACACGCACGCACACACACACGCACACACACACACACATACACGCATAACTGGATGGCCTACTGCCAATGAGAGATCACTGGCTGTTTCCATTAGATTCACGCAGTTGGATAACACAGTTTGACAGACCACACAGGTAGACACCCAGAGAGAGAGAGACAGATAGACAGGCAGGCAGACAGGTGGCAGAGCTGGGTGATGGAAGCAAATATCATGTTGATATATAAATATCAAATATATATCATATTTCTGACTCAAAGAATGTATTGAACCACGCAGGCTTTAAATGTCTGAAATGAAAAAAACAAATGACCTTAAAATTCATCTGTGCAGTTGAATTTATGAGGTCTTAATTTACATTTTATTTGTTTTTCTGATTTCTGGAAGTCTTGATCGTTTTGATTACCTATAAAACCAAGCTAAAGCTCACCTACACTGCTTAACTACAGTGACTGTTTACTCTTAAGTACTGCCAAAATGCAGGTGATGTTCACGCAGTACTGTCCCTGAACGCATCCTGTGTGACACTAACTCTGGACTGAAGCTGTTGCTGCTGTGCAACTGACATGCTGCTTTCACTGCCTGCTGCCTTTCATAGTGCTCTTAGGTTTCGAGAGAAGGTCTCTTCTAGAAAAACCCTCCACACAATATTTAATTGATTGATCGACCAATCATTTCTGATCTACATCTCCAACAGTCACATAAATTGACATAATTGTGTCATTAACTGTAATAGAGCCTTTAAGACCAGGAACAGAAAACATGTGACCCCGACAGGTAGACAGACACCTGACTGACCCTGTATCTGTCTGTCTCCCTGTTTCTGTCTGGGTGTGTCTTATCAGGTTGATTGGCAGTAAAGCGGTCCTATGATGGAGGAACTTCACGACGTCCAGCTGACTGAGATCAAACCACTCCTGACAGGACAGGTGAGGGGGCGGGGCTTAGCTGAGGTGACATGCTCAGAAAGTTGGATGTCTGGGACTTAAAACAACGTGTGTGCAGTCTGAAAGACACATGACTAACTAGATGTGGCTGCCTAAAGAGCTGATTGAACAAACTTTATTTTGACAGATATGGTTACATTTCCATGAATGTATATGATAACACATGAATAGAGGAATATTCAATAAAAAATGAACAAAAAAACACATTCAAATTCTGGATACTTACATTTCTGAATAAACTAAACTAACTAACTGAACTAACAGATAATGATGAAATCATTTCTGTCTGTGTCTTCAGAATGGGAGAAATCTCCAGGACTTTGACTGTCAGGTGAGTTCAGCTCCAACACGTCAGACCTTCACACAGTCAACAAACCTTTTCCTCCCCTTTGACATCATGTAGTGCTGTAATCTGAACTCAAAATGAATATAATAATCATTATATAATATATAATATGAAACATATGTTGTGATTTGTTTGATTTGATTGATTTTATTTAATGATTGATTTAGATAATTGTTTCTGAGAGGCTGAGAATTTATTAACCGGAGGAGTAGAGGAGTGTCATGTCATATTGATATAAATATGATACAATATTAGTCATATCAAGATATTAACAATAAGGTCGTAGTGACGTATTGAGCTATTTATTCATAGCTACGTACAACACAAGGCTGAAAGCTAGAATAACGTTGCTGCTGGTTCCACTGTGGAGGAGTTGGTCCACAAAAAGGAGTGACTTCAGCAGCGTGGAAGAGTTCTGATAACATCAACCTTCAGAGAAGAAAAGCCCCGTTCACCGTCATCGACTAGTTAAACTGACCACGAGACGAGAGGCGTCAGAATCTGTCTGATTCATGTAATAGTGATTGACTCATCGTCACGTTGCAAGTTTGCTTCTTGGTAAATAATCAGTGCAGCAAGTTGCAAAAGCTGTTTTTAACACGTTAGAAAAAGTAGAGACCAATGGCTCAAACAGTCATGTTTAGAAGGAGATGTGTGAGGAAAAGTCAGTGCGCAAGCTGTCAAACATCAGGCTCCACACACAGTTATTGATCAGCAGGACTCATCGGACTGATGTCAGTACAGCAGGTCAGTTTGCATCAATGCCTCTGATCAGAGAGTTATTTAAAATTTGAGCACAGTCACAGCTCTGCCTCTCTGTCTGCTCCTTAAAGCCACACCACCTATCTCTATCTGACAGCAGTTCATTCAGGAGCTGCTGAGTCCAGGTCAGGGAAGTCTCAATGCTCACTTCATGTCCCCGCAGCCTGTTTTGGTTTGGTTTTTCTCAGAAGGCTGCCCCCTAAAAATCCTTTGTATAGTGTCTCTATAAGAGTTGCCTTTTCAATAGCAAAGATTCAGCTTTATATTTTACTAAATTTAGCCTTTTAAATGTTCACAAAAATGCACAGAATCATGCACAGAGAATAATTTCAGTGCTGTAAATAATCACCACACTGTTGTTGTAATATTTCAAGCAGTCTGAACAGTGAGGGAGAACAATGTTTAATTAAAAAGCAGCAGGCAAGTCTCAAGTGACTCAGCTGTAATTTGCTATTCGTGTTTTGACTTTTTGTAATTGGTGAGATTTGATTTCCCTGTGAGATGGAAGGAGCAGAGGAGATGAAGATAAAGAACAGGAGAGGAGGAGTGGAGAGAAGGCATGATAAAACCAGTGAGGGATGGAAGAAGGGCAACAAGTGGTTGGCTGTTTAGACCCTAAGACCTTACTGCTCTCAGCCAATGACTACAGAGATTATTCCTCTTCATGTAATCACATCGCCCCCACTGTCTCTTTCTTCCTTCACTTGGCAGAAGGCTAAAGGGACAACAGCACAGTTGACCTCTGTCTCTTTCACTGAAACGCTCTCTCTTTCTTCTCTTCAGTATTTTCTCTTCCCTCCTCTCTGTTTATGAATCCTTCTGCCTTTTCTCTTCCTCTCTAAAACTCTCCCTTGTGCTCCTCCTCCTCTGTCAGGATGTCTGACTCTCTGGATTTGCACCAGATCTCCTGTTCTTTAGGAGTTGGAGTGGTGAGTTAGCCAGTTAGTCGTTCATTAGCCTGCTCTCCCGAGTCATGCTTTGCCAGCTGCTAGCTTACAGGAGCCAGCCTTTTAGCTGGCTAGCAGCTAGTTAACCTCATCATCGTGTTTAGCTGCATACAGGCTGTTAGCTGGCAGACAGTTTTACTTGCTCACCTGTGTGTTTTCTGTTTCAGTGGTACGACAACAACCAGTCAGATATTGTTTTATATATTTCCATTAAAGTACTTCATTTTCCAGAGAAACAGAAAGGTCAGAATGAGAAAATCAGCATCACAACTTGAAAACAGAAAAAGCAAAATACATATAAATACATTTGATTAAAAGTCTGTATGAAATGTTTTAGTTTTTTTTTTTTTTTT
The DNA here is from genome assembly GCF_043641665.1 of Enoplosus armatus. Classification (NCBI taxonomy): domain Eukaryota; kingdom Metazoa; phylum Chordata; class Actinopteri; order Centrarchiformes; family Enoplosidae; genus Enoplosus; species Enoplosus armatus. The sequence goes on along the minus strand of NC_092187.1, from coordinate 25,082,693 downwards.
TACTATTTTGTACCAATTTAAAGATATTTTACAAAAGAGAAGGAAAAATATCAACAGCACAAGAACAAAGTAGGATACACATTTCTTACTCTAATGTCTAAATGTCCTCCATCCAGCCTTTAAGTCTGTCAGGTTCCACTTTTTAGTTTTTGCCTTTTTGCAGATGACCAGTAACATTTTAGAGATATAGCTGGCCTGGGGGGGCTCCTTCAGTGAGGAACCTCAACAGAATATGAAGTCCTGGTTTTGGGAATAGTTAGCACATCATTCCCTAATGGATCTTACATTCTGCAAAACGCATACAATGAATTAAAAATCAATACAAACATTCATGGGTATGCAGTGCAGTGACAAACTGCGTGCATGCATGTGAGGAGGCTTAAGATCCATTAATAGAGTGTGTCAGGTGTTTCATGGTCAGTTCATTAAGGAGATTACCAGATGACACCTCAGCCCATTTGAAGCCATTCATCTGTCTGTCCCTGTTTCTATCTGTAACAAACTACATATCTGTGTTTTACTACACAGCTTCTGAAGGTGACCACACTGCTGTTTTACATGAAATCACATCATTCCAGCTGAACCAAGTCCCAAAACCATCATGTGGTGCATTCATGCGCACTGTTCTTCTTGTACATGAAGGATCTGCTTTCCACTTCGCTGATGATTTCAGACCAAATAAATGTGATTCATCAGTTTTTCAGTGAGCAGCTTCAACCTGGGCAGGTGTTTCAAAGAGAAACTAAGTATGCAAGGGTTGAGCTGCGCCTTAAAAAACTGTCCTTTGTTTGTCTTCTTCTCTGGTGCGATAGTCAGGGAAAGGGTTTATTTTTCTGCCCACATAGTCTGGTCTGAATTCCTTTTTGTTCTCGGTGTGAGTCCTCCCTTGCAGCACTTAAAGAGAAAGTAAATCATGAGTTGCCGACTCTCTTTGTGATATCAGGATGATGTTTTACTGTGTTCTTTACTTAGTTTATAATGGTAGTTGGGATTGGAGAAACCCCACTGGTACATGTTCCCTGTGTACCGTCACAGAGTTTTATTTGATTTACAGAATGACATAAGTGTCTCCTGTTGTTATGTTATGGTATTTGGTGTTTGTTGTGTTGTTCAGGAGCATGATGTCGAGACGGCCCACGGTGTGCTGCACGTTACCATGAGGGGAGTTGCTAAGGGCAACCGACCCACGATCCTCACCTACCATGACATCGGACTCAACCGTCAGTAAATATGCACACACATTCACGGTCATCATACACTACATGTACAAGACCAAAAACATATCAGAAACAAGGACGTAACACATTCGTTATTACTGTGTGTGTGTGTGTGTGTGTGTGTGTGTGTGTGTGTGTGTGTGTGTAGATAAGTCTTGTTTTAACAGCCTGTTTAACTACGAGGACATGCAGGAAGTGACACAGCACTTCTCAGTTCTGCATGTTGATGCTCCTGGACAGCAGGAGAACGCTCCTGTATTCCCCACCGGGTAACAAACAAACACACACACTGAATAAAGCAACACACACCCTCCCCATCCTCTGTTGGCTATAAATACATGTACACAAGTCCTCTACCATTTTCCACTCAGTAACACACACACACACACACACACACACTGTTTTCCCCAGGTTCTAACGTATAAAATAAAATCCTTCAAAGTCCCTGCTGACAATGACTTGATCAGAGGATGGAAAATAAAAACTTTTGATATTGACTCTAAACTGAATATCTGAAAATGCCACATCTGCTAAAGAACAGATGTGGAGCAGATTCTCTACAGCCACTTGATGTTGGTTTGGTGTTTGTTCACAAAATATTTACAAAATGAGATATTAAGTTTAGATGGATTAGAATCCAGGTCAAGATATAATGCTGGACTGTTTTCATTCTCTCCTCTCTTGTAAAATATTCAAACCAGCATGTTTACATCCTCCTGAAGTGAAGTGCTGTAAAAACTACCCAGAACGTTCTACGAGTGTCTTGAGACAATAATAATGGTGAAATTGGTGGCAGTGTTGTACTTTTTAGAGGCTTACAGTGGAACTTACTGTGTGTGTGTGTGTGTGTGTGCAGGTACCAGTACCCCACCATGGATGAGCTGGCTGAGATGCTGCCGTCTGTCCTGACACAGCTCCAGTAAGTCTGCTGTCTTCTTTGCAATGCATGATGGGTATTTTATTAGGAACTTCCAGAATGACTGTTGGTTAATTCACCCTGAAATGAGTGTGTGTGTGTGTGTTTTGCCATCAGGGTGAAGAGTGTGATTGGTATCGGTGTTGGAGCTGGAGCCTACATCCTCACCAAACTGGCTGTGAGTTTCTCCACTGAACTGATCCAACAGACTAATGAGTTAAAGTGTAGAGAAGCTCAGTCAGAGGAAACGCCACCCCGTCACTCAACGGCTCACTCTGAAGTCCACTTCAGAAAGAGAACTTAACCCCAACTTCCTCCTTTCTGCCACATCATGCTGGCGTGATGATGATGGTGATGATGATGACGGTAATGATGATGCTGCTTTTTGTTGTGTTTCAGCTGAATGAGCCCAGTCTGGTGGAGGGTTTAGTTCTGATCAACATTGACCCCTGTGCCAAGGGCTGGATGGACTGGGCTGCCTCTAAGGTGTCTCTCTCTTACACACACACACACACACACACACACACACACACACACACACACACACACACACACACACACACACAGCTGTACTGCATAGCTTAACATAATGGAAACATCAACTACATTCACAGTTTCAGAGTTTGCACAGATGTCATAGAGTTGGTTGAGTTGTCACTGAAATGTCAGTTGACTTGTAAGAACTAAAAGCAGTTTAATCTTCAGTTTAGTGTAATAGATGAAAGCAGTTGAAGAGTTAGAAGTGAAAGTTGGAAGTTTGAAAGTGTTTGCACTGTAAACACTTGATGTGCCAGTCAGTATGTAAGTAGACACAGCAGTTGAACTGTCAGCTGAAGTCTGAGCTCATACTCAAATATATATATTTAAAATTTAAGATGTGATGTTTTTGTGTCCTGCAGCTGAGCGGCTGGACGAGCAGCCTGGTCGACAACATCATGGGACACCACTTCAGCTCAGTGAGGACAACAAGACAGTTTTACAAGAACCACAGCTCTGTAAGAACATATTGTGAATCTCCACTGAACTGTTGACTGTGTGTGTGTGTGTGTGTGTGTTCAGGACGAGTTAACAGATAATCAGGAGATCACCCAGACGTACAGACTCCACGTCTCTCAGGATATACCGCAGGATAACTTGGCCATGTTCTACAACAGCTACGACAGGTAGGAAACTACAGACTGTGTCTGTGTGAGGATTAGATGTCTTCTCTGGGTTCATGGGGCTGTTCCCCAGCACTCATATATGGTAGCTGTTAGGGAACCATGTTAGCTATATTAGCAATCAGTTAGGATTCGTTAATGCAGAGACGGGAAACAAAATAATACAGCTTAAGCAGAACTTCGGCCCTCAATGAAAAGCCAAAATAAGGTTTGTTATCGTCTTCATTCTTCAGTGTGTTGTTCAAGTTCACTATGATATGATATGTATTTAAGAGTGTGTGTGTGTGTGTGTGTGTGTCAGTCGTACTGAGTTGCAGATGGAGCGGCCGGTCCCTGGTCTGAGTGAAAACACAGTCACCACACTCAGGTATCATCCGTTCTTTCTGTTTGTTTATTTAACGATGACACATCCTGTTACCTCTCGTCTGACTCTGACTGTGTGTGTGTGTGTCTCAGGTGTCCAGCTCTGCTGGTGGTTGGAGACACGTCGCCTGCTGTTGATGTCGTGGTGAGTGTCCTGTTTCCATGACAACAACCAGTATGTGACGTCACATTGTTTTAAATACATAATGTGTGTGTGTCCTGCTCTGTCCTACAGGTGGAGTGTAACTCCAGACTGAACCCCACCAAGACCACCCTGCTCAAGGTACCTGTCTGTCTGTCTGTCTGCCCCCTTGTCTTTCTGTCTGTCTGTCTCTCTCCTTGTCTGTCTGTCTCTCTCCTTGTCTGTCTCCTTGTGTCCTTACCATGTCTTTCCTCCTCACTTGTTTGTCTCTTACCTGAACATCTGTCTCTTAAGTCCACTGTCAGGTGACATGTTTTTTGATGTTCAGCAGTTCTTTAGTGATGAAATGTTGTCATTTACTATTTTTGGTGTTTTCACTGGAGTCAGTGGGGGTGGTGGGGGGTGGTGGTGGTAATCTGGAGGTTTAGTGAATTCCCAGTGGGCCTGTACTGTTCTGGGCCAATTACTGTGGGTTGACTTATTTGTGGACTGCGCTGATGAAGCTCTCCCAGTTTCTGTCTTCTCATACAAACACACACATGCACTGAGTTAACTGCCACAGTGGGGGAGTAACTGAGCGACCCCTCCCAAAATAGTACAGTCCTTCCTTGTGCTAAAGTCTGGACAGTCTGACCAATTTCAGCAGTATTACACACAAGTTGAAGATGGAGGCAAAAAAACAGAAGGAAATCAGTGGTGCTCAAAGAATACGGATTTAAAAATGGCATCCCATCTCCTCCCTCTCCCCCACTTGGATTATAGTCCTTGTATGGACAGTGATGTTGTGTTTAGCATGTGTACTATGTGTGTTTTGAGTTTTGGTAGTGGGTCAACCTTAAACTGAAAACACGTTTGTTGTAACTGTCCCTTGTAGAGGGCCTTGTGTTCTCACTAGATGTTGTTATTCTTTGTGTCTCCGCTAGATGGCGGACTGTGGAGGACTTCCTCAGGTGGTGCAGGTGAGTCTGAGCCACTGACTGCCTCATACTGTGGACTTAAAGGATTCGTTTACACGTCAAGTCTTAAAACAATATTGACATGCCCATGTGTACTTGTAGAGTCAACTGTCTGCTGTAATTGTTCCTCCTGCCCATTCTGGCTGAGAAAAGTCCTCACTCTGAGAGAATATAAATTAGCACAATGCAAGTTCCACATAGAGATGTAGCACTTTTATATACACATGGTGAACCTATCCTTTAAGGTCTCAGTATGCTTCAAACAATCTACTTTGGTCTGTCAGACTTCGTGTTTGTCACATTGCTTTTTAAAAATGAGGAATGATCAGTTTTACACATTGTCAGTCAGTCTAACTGCTGTGTGTTTTTCTTTCCTCAGCCTGGAAAACTAGCAGAGGCCTTCAAGTATTTTGTCCAGGGGATGGGCTACAGTGAGTATCTTCTAATGTTTCTCTACATGTAATGGGAACTGCAGATCTGTAGCTTTGAGGCGTACTCATGTAAATCTAGGAGAAGAGATACTAGACTTTCTTGTAATTCCTTTTTATCAACAAGAAAACAAACTTTAACTAACACTTGGCCCAGACTGAGTTTGACTTCTGTGAGTGTAACGTGTTTGTAACTTCCTGGTCTTTGTCTCTCCCATGTTTCTGCCCCGACGTTAACGTGATTGTGTTAAATGTCCTAACCACTCTGTATTCAGCCTGACTGTGATTTATTTATCTTTTCGGTAATAGTAGTTTTAGTAATAGCCACATTTCAGTCATCAGAGTATTGTTACTTTTAGTTTAGTGTTAGTCGAAAACTAAACTAAAGGCTGTTGAGTTTTATTGATTAACATTTTCTGGACTTAAAGCGGCTATAACCAATATTTTTTATAATAACAATATGTTAAAAGAAAATGTGAAGACAATGTGACGATATGAAAGGTGTCTCTGGTAGTGATTAACATTCAGAGATTATCAGCTGAATCTGAATCTGCAGCTCCCCTCGGCTTTACGGAGCTTTGTGCTGAGTTTCAGCTCCCTGTTTGGGTCACTCTCAGCGCTCTCATTTTCAGAGAGAAAGCTCTAGAAACTGACTGTACAGCAGACAGACAGTTAAGAGGCGAGCTGGTGAAATTTAGCAGCTAAAGAGAGAGATGTTTCCCTCAGGAGTTGGTAGAGATCAAAAACAGAGCTAACAGAGAGAGAATACTGGACTTCATTCATCAGGTGACACAAACATGAAGGACCATGTTGCTCTGTAGCTGCTGGATGTTTGCTAACATGTTCAACATAAAAACAGAAGTGTTTCCAACTGGTTCCTGCTGCCTCCAAGTGGCCAAACAAACTAGTTACTGTATTCAGGAATGAGTGTTTGATGGATTATCATGTTAATGTTCCTCATCAAGCTAACAACAGTCTTAACTTAACCTAAACTGAACTGTAGGAAGTGTTTCTTCTTTTTTTACAAAGAAAAAAGAATCACTGTAGAAACAACATGCAGCTGCTTGTAGTCACCTTTAATAATTCTCCTAAAACAACTGCAGCTGCTCAGTCAGAAGGTGTGTGTGTGTGTGTGTGTGTGTCTACAGCCTGCCTCACTAACTGTAAGTAGCCGTTTTCAGTGTTGAACACTACACTGCAGTGTATGAAGCAGTTGGATTTCCCCAACACACACAAATACATGCTTTGTGTGTGTGTGTGTGTGTGTGTGCGTGTGTGTGTGTGTTGCACAGGCTGCCTCTTATTACAACTACAATTATTTCTCAACCTGTCCTCCTTCCTCCCTGCTCTTGTTCTCTCTCTCTCTCTTTGTCTTCGTTTCCTCCAGTCCCTCATGTTGTATTAAACCATCTGAGCAGCCAATCAGGTATCAGGATTTCAACCAGAATCTTAAACCCCCCCAACCTCCTCGCCTCTCTCCATTTCCATCTTTGTTTGTTGGCTGTTGTTTCTCTTGTTACTCCTTCCCCTGTCTGTCTGTCTGTCTGTCTGCCTGTCTGCAGACAGACTGTCTGTGTGTGTGTGTGTGTGTCTGTCTGCCTGCATGCTGTTGATCAGCTGATCACACTGATTATTTTTTCCCTCTGCAGTGAGAGTGACTAGCAGGCTGTGCTGCATGCCAACACACTTCAGCTCCGTTCACACAGCTGCTCGTATCTGTAGTCAATAACAGGAAGTGACAGCTTAGAGAAGTAATCATGTCTGGTTCTGTTCAAACAGTTCCCTCTAACCTGAGATAGAACCTATGAGGTTTTGGTTCTAGCTTCTTTGTTCTTTCCACTGTTTTACAAACCACAACATTTGAGATGTGGACAAAAACATCCCACAGACACGCCCATGATCAGAGCCCACCATCAGAGCCCACCATCAGAGCCCCCGCTGACCGCTTGAATTTACTTGTTTGGTCCGACCAACAGTCCAAAGAGGATCAAAAGGACAGCAGCAAACCTGAAACCAGAGAAAAATAATTGAAAAATGAATTGATTCTCAGTAAAATATAATTGTTACAGCTCTAAATAGGTGACACTGAACACTTGTGGTCATTAATTAATACTGTGTTTCCTGTTTCTCCCCTGAAAGTACCAGAGCTCATTATTACTTCCTGTGATGTAGTTGCAGGAACATATCCCCAAAGTGGAGGGAGAACAGTGGAAACAAAAGCAGAACCCAAAACAGTGAAAAGGCCTGAAGTGTGAGAACTGAGCAGCCTGACACGGCGGTTCTCATCATGTCATCATTGTGCGTTACATACCTTATGTTGTGACGCTAACGCTGCTCGCAGCCTGACAACGTGATGACAGCTGGCTCAGGTCAGTGATGTAAGATGGATTTCCTGGGATGGAAACGCTGATTTATTCAGATTTGATGCCTCAGATTCACATTTTGCAGCGTTGTGTTCTTTTGGATCTGACTCAGTGCACACACAGAAAATCTGAAATATGTGGAGCTTCAGTGTGAACGGAGCCTCAGACTCACCGCTATCAGATTTGAATCCAGCTGCTCAGTCACAGTGTGGACGATTCAAATCAGCTCAAGCTGGTTGGACAGTGAGATCTGTGAACAACCAGGTTCCCCACACACACGCATGAACCAGCTTCACAATGATTCTGTTACTGACAACCCATTCATGTCTCTGCCCACCCCCCCCACCCCCCAGTGCCCACAGCTGGTATGACCCGGCTGGTTCGCTCCAGGACTCACTCTGCCTCCAGCGTCGGCTCCACAGACGGAGTCCGGAGCCGCAGTGCCACCAACACACTGCCAGAGGGCGCCAACTCCACCAGCCCCGAACACACAGCGGCACAAACCATCGAAATGACTGCGTAGGACTGTTCTGCTCTGTTTTCTCTCTCTTTGCTCTTCTTCTTCTGCTCCTCTCCTCCTCAGACGCTGTGTGCACTGTGGAACTTTCCTGATGCAGCAAAACAGTTTGACGTTGTAGTTGTAAACGTTCTTCCCAAAGAACTGAAAGAGGTCCCATCATGTGAAGTAGAGATGAACTCCCTTAAATATCTTTAGATTTGATCGCTGTCAGCGGCAGCCATGTTGGCTCTACTATCCTGTGCTCTTTAGGATGCTGATGTCGGTTCGTACTTTCACTCCCGTCTCCCTGGAGCCATGCGGTTGCCGTGGTGACGCTGTAGATGTAACTGTACAGGGAGTTCAGCTGGTTCATATTTATATACAGTTGTGTTGTATTTGTACAGTAGACTGTTCTTCTGTTCAGGTCAGACCAGATCATTTCTCTTCCTTTAGTTTGGTCCTGATCCCTTCTTTTTATTATTACTCTTATTATAATCATTATTATTTTATTGTTATGGCTGTTATTGATTATGGTGGTGTTGGTTACTATGAAGCTCGTTTCTGAAATGATGAACTCTTTTCCTTCCCATAAAATGCCAGAAACTTAAAGGGAATATTTCACCAAAAAAATGTCAAATCAATCATGCCCCTCCTACGCTGGAAAGCCTGATCTGTTCTGATCTAACAGGGTCTGTTGTTTATGAGTAAGCAGAGGAATTTGATGGAAGACCTAAACAAAAGCAAAACAACAACTCAAATATCAAACTACACAACAGAACAATCTGACAGACAGCTTCACGTGGACTTTTTAACTTCTTCTCCAGATAAACGTCCTTCAGAAGTCATGTAGCAGAAGTTATTAACCCGCTTTGTGCCCCCGTAGTGTATCAACATTACAAGTCTCAGAGCTAAGCATGTTATCTTCATACATCCAGACTCCTCAAAGACTTGGATGAAGGTAGAATCTCGTCCGCTGCTCAGTAACATGTGACGGGTCCCCGTCACTTTGTCTGACATGGACCAGCATTTGAAAGTTTGATTTGTTGTATTGTCAATATTGAAGTTACTTTCTAATATTTTAAGTGTATATATGAGTGTAGCTCTTTATATTTTCACTTGTCATTTCCGGCTGCCGAGATATGAAGTTCAGACGTAACTCGTGCAGCAGACTGAACATTTTCTCATCCAGATATCAGAAAGGTCTGTGAGGATTCTGGAAATAAATGTTGTTAAACAACCTTCTGGGTATTTTTCAGAAAAACTAAAGCTTAAATCTGTGATATTAATACATGAGAGGCACAAAGTGGGACTAAACATGTACTTGAGTTTCAAGTGTTTTCCTTTCAGACAGTAACACTGGATACAAACTTGGTGGCTGTCTGAGACATAAATACAGTTTGATCTTGTTATGCTCATGTTTAAACACCACTTCATTGTATCAGAAAGTCATTTTTTGGAGGATTTCTGTCTGGTATTTCAGGCTGCGGAGGGTCATTGATTTCAAAACTCTAATTTGAAGGTGAATTGTTGCTTCATCCTCTGATGGGGATCCTGAGAGCGACCCGTTAGCTCGTGTGTTCCTGCTCTGTTACGGTACATGATTTTATTTCAGTGGAGCTGTGACTGAAGCCGCCCTGCTCTTTGTTCGCTCGGCCCGTCAGCAGCATGCTCGTTGTGGAGTTTGGCATGCCAACTGTAGCGTGGTGTTCCGTCTCGTGAGTAACTGAGATGTTGTTCAGCTGTAAACCTGCCTCTTCTCACGTGAAAACAATATAGAAGTGAAACCCTGAATTTCTTCCATGTTGTGTTGTTGCAGTTACAGGTTTTATTTCTCTGGACTGAAAGCTGCCTGTCCTGTGAAAACCATGTATCTCCCAAATAAGTGAAAACCAGAACAAAGAGCAACAAAAAAAACCACCTGTTTTCATCATTTTTCCAATTATCAAATAGGCTTTTAAACGGTTTACTGGGGTGATGAATGTAATCATTCAGTAGTGTATCTGAACATTTGGATTTACGTTGTTTTCACTGGACATGGACGATGCTCTGACTGGAAGCTCTTTGTGTAGCTTCAGCGACACTGATTTGATAAATTTCGCTGTAGAAGACGATGTCACAGCTCTGACTGACGGGCAGCCATGTTGCTTTCTGTAGTTTCAGTGATTCTGATCTTTTCTGGAATGAAAACTTTTGTTTGGAAGTCTTTGGTGTGATGCTGCGGCCTGCTGGACGACTGAAGAACAGCTCCCAGAGCAGGAAGTAAAGCCTGGTATTCGTTAGCGGCCTTCATGTAGACTTACTAGAATTTCAGAAGGATTCCTGAAAACCTGAATCTGTAAAACAAAAACGTGTCCATACTAAAAACTGTGAGGGGTTTTCTGGACTAAAAGTTGACCCACAAACTGTAACTCTGGTTCACAAAGTCAAATGTTTAGTTCTTTTATTCTAGATATACTAACTGTAACTCTGCCGTCTGTTATTGTTCTTAATATTTATTACAACTATTACTTTTGAGATTTGTACTGAAGCATTGGTAGCTGTTCTGTTGGTTGTTCCATGACTTTTAATGTAAACAAGGTTTGTAATGAAATAAAGCTTGTTATCCAAAACGGTGGTTTGACCAGAATAGAAGTATTCAAATCATTTACTGAAGTAGAAGTAGCAATACTACCATGTAAAAGTCCTGCATTCAGAATATTCTAAGTAAACGAGCAGTATTGTTGACATGGAAGTGTTCTTCAGTGGTTAAAGCTAAGGCCGAGTGGCCTGAGCTGGTTAGCTGTTATATTACTGGAGGCAGCAGTTCTCTGCTGGAGCTGTAGACAGAGGGCCAGTGTGAGGCTACCTAACGCTAATGAATGAATACAGCTTTGAGTCGGGTTCATGTGTCAAATTTCGGCGGTTTTCTACACTTATGGGGACAGTTAATGAATTAATTCTATTGGCGGCTAAGTCAATGATCAACATCCCTGAAACCCTGAAGACAGACATGGTTCTTTCATTCTACGGGCAACTGTCAATTTCACTTTTAATTATAATGATAACGAATGATGAGGCAAATAAAGTCAGACAAAAATAATATAAAACAAAACAGAATAAAAGGGTTTGTTTTGAGAAACTTCTGGATAATCAGTAAACCAACAAAAGAAAACATGTCAACACTAATCAATGAACGTGATTTATTGACTCAAGTTTTTAACATTATTTTCCACAGACACAAAATGTGATGTCAGGTTTAAGTGCAACAGACGAACCCAGAGAACACGCTGACGATCTGATCAGAAACGTCTTCATCAGGTGTGAAATGCGTCTGAGCTGCTGAAGAAGAGTTCCCTGTAACGTACAGCGCCTTCAGCAGGAAACACATGCTGGCTCTTTGAACAGTCCGGCGCTGTGGAGGACGCAGGGGCAGGTTTTAAGGTGGTCGGGGGGAGTTTTGTTGGGTTCAGCTGGCAGCAGGGGGCACTGTCTTGCTGCAGAGTCGACCCAGCAGACCGGCCATCTGCAGCAGGGAGTTAACGCCTTCAGACACCCGCATGTGAGTGTAACCGATCTCCTGGAGGAGAGAAGACGAGCACAACGTCAGGTACGAACAGTTCTACACTAGTTCTCTTTCTCTCAGAGAGGGACACGATCTCATGTCTGTGTTGGTATGGAGCTGGAGTTAGGACTTTGTTAGCCTAGCTTAGCATAAAGATCTCAGGGGGCGGAGCTCTGCCTCACCTTGATGAACTCCAGTTTCAGGTACTCTGCCATCTGATAAGTCTTGCAGACCCTGAAGATGTTCCCGATGATGTCCTCCGGAGAGTAGCCCAGTGCCCACAGCTGCTCCACCACCTTGTAGGCCATGTCGATGTTCCCGTCCACACAATGTCCCAGCATGCTTTTCACCAGCAGAGGGTGAGGCTCGTCGCACACTTTGAAGACATTCTCGCTGTTGATGTAGCCGAAGCCGGAGTTGGTGGACTGCAGGTTGTTCAACGCCTGGAGACGCAAAAACAGGAAGTCAGCAGAACGACCACGTGCCGTTGAGCCGAGCTCTGGACTCTTAACTCCGCCCCTCACCTGTCTCATGTCTCCCTGTGCGGTGAAGATGACGGCCTCCAGCCCGTCGTCTGACACTGACAGACGCTCCATCTCCACCACCTCCTGCAGCCGGGCCAGGATCTGTCCGTCGGTCAGCTTGGAGTAACGCAGCACCGCGCAGCGAGACTGGATCGGCTCGATGATCTTATCTGAGGCGTTACAGGCGAGAGCGAAGCGCGTCGTCTTTGAGTAGATCTCCATGATCCTCCTCAGCGCCTGCTGAGCTCCGTCGGTCATGCTGGAAGGAGGACAGAGGATGGAGATGTTATGAGTGTTAGCTTTCTTCTGTTCCACCCAGACCAGATCTTTATGAACGATTATCTTTAGTGTCCCCAGAGAAACTGCATTTTCCCGCTCTGCAGCCTGAGCTTGGACTCCTTTAACTGGACAACTTCACATATCGGGTCCTTTGTTGTCGTGCTATATTTTAATGTTGTGATTTCATTTTTACGCGACTCTGTTCTAACAACTCTATGCTGCCATTTTGACCAGATGATGTCTCTCAAGAGCCTTCCTGGTTAAAGCAGAATAATAAAAACAGTGTGAAAGGGGCTGCAATATAACTGGGATTTAAGCTCAACTTGCTTCACTGACCTTAAAAAAACAAACAACCAACCATGATTTTTGTCATGTGTATGTTGTATTAAATGTTGTACAACTGTACAAGCCTCATTGTTGTTTAGTTATTTCTATGTGCATTCATTTTGGAAAAGTTAATTAGTTAATAAGGACCAAAATAAATGATTCCTAACTTATTAATTGTTGTGATGCAGTAATGATGTAATGTGATGTTTATACTGTATCTGATGAGACCAGAGGCGATAGTCCGGCCTTGGCTGGACAATAACGTTGTATTCTATTCAATGTGACTCCTCTTCAAAGGTTATGGATTTGCATTGTGAGCAGTTGAATCAATCTTTCTCAGATAATTTCATTTGAAGGATTTTTAGAGGTCTACAAGGGGAAAGGATTCAGGATTTCACAAGAAGAAAAGTCAGACTTTGATTTTTTTTCTGTAACAGATTTCTTTCTGTCTTTGTTGTCCTTTAATTATCTGATGACCCCTCAAATTTGAAAGGTCCCAACACCCAGGTCAGGGACCCCTGACCTAGAGTTCTGTTAAAGGACTGTCCTGTCCCCTGATTAAACACCTGTCGGCTTCGTCCAGGATGATGATCTTGTGTCGTCCTTTGGGCAGTGTGACTTTCTGCTGAGCAAACATCTTGATCTTGTTCCTCACCACGTCGATTCCCCTGCAGACACCACAGCGACGTTTGGAGAGAGTAGTTTACGAAATAATCTTAGCTCAAGGTCCACTTACTAGCTTTTTCAAGTTAATGTTGTTTTCTTAAATCAGAGATATTTCCAGGTGAAGTCTCACCTGTCGTTCGAAGCGTTGAGCTCCAGCACGGCGTCTTTCATGGAGGCCCCCAGCAGAGCTCGGGCCAAACACAAGATGCTGGTGGTCTTTCCTGTGCCTGGAGGACCTGGATCACAACAGTCAGATCTGTAGGATTAGTTTCCTCACTAATAAAGTTCAAATGATTCACAGAGCGAAAAGCTTAAGGACCAGCCATGTATCCTCCAGTGAAGTGCTACTAGCAAGAGGTCAGGAGTTTAGTTTAGCAGAGGACATGTGACATTATTAGGTTACTGTATCCAAGTCTCAATGAGACATGAAAGGTTTCAGTGGACTGACTGACTGTCTTGGCTGAAGCAGTGACAGAGGGACAAGTGGACAGTGATGATTTGATCAATTTCTTTTCTTTTGACAAACACGTGAAATGTTAGGGACCTTCTGCAGGACAGGACAGACTCGGACAAACCGTTTACGCCATTGAAGAACTGAGCCCGTTTCCCTTTACTAACATCAGGATGCCTCTTACTGGACCTCCCCGACCACCATGCAGAGGCTGTGTTGCTGTTAGAGCGGACTAACTTGAATCTGCAGCCTGGAGAAGAAATAAAACTCTACTTTTTCCATTTTCAGTCCGCTCTCCCTGTCTCTGTCTCTGTCTCTGTCCACACTGACCTGCGATGATGATGTTGGGGACGTTTCCCTCTCTGGCGAACACCTCCAGCCGGCTCACCGTCTCCTCGTTCCCCACGATCTCGTTCAGCTTCAGCGGACGGTATTTCTCCACCCAGGGCAGCTCGTAGGCGCTGCCCGAGCTTTTCGTCGAGGTCTCTCCGGCTTCTGTGTCCGCCTTCTGTCCGCTTTCTCTCGGCTTCTTCTCACGTTCTGCCTCCGCCATCTCCACGTCCATGACGGATGTTGGTTCTGCTGTCTGTCAGCCCGCGAACAGCAGAGGAACTTTTCCCTCCCAGAAAACCACACGATACTAAACTGACGCCTCATTGGTCGAGCGTGATGGCAGTGATTGGCCGAGAACTACACGCCAAAAACTCGCGATATTTGCATCCACAACAGTTGAAAGACGCCATAAACAAAAAAACCCAAAATAAACATTTACCATAAACTCACAATTAGTATATATTTTAAATTACAAATCGTTCAGTTATTAAGAATTTGAATAATTAATGTCGGCAATGGATTTAAACGACAAAACTATACATTACAGTGACAATGCAATGCATTTCGCCTCTATTTTGAGGCTATTTATTAATTTATTTTGACTCGCTCGTGTTTTCATACTCTTAATATAATTTGTTATATGTATTTATTATTTTGTAGGGGCAGTGCAACAAGCTGTAAACACTCCACTGACATTATCACCACTCATCCCATTGGAGTGGTGGCTCTTTAGCTGCTAGATGTGACAGGAAATGTGCCAGAAAACCAAAACACTGAGCTGAAAGACCCTAAAATGTAGGTTTGAGGGGAACAGCAGAGTTGGGTGGTCTGTCCATCACTAGCATTTCACATTTCATATTATATACAGTCATAATCCTTTTTATAAATGTTTGAACGACGCTCTGTGGCGAACAAGAGTAACGTTATGTACGTTATGTAAGTTTTTATTGTATTAACATTTTATTAACAAACAGCATGATGAACATACAGACAATACAGAAACAGATATACCAGAACACTGACAGAAATCAAAAACCAGCTCCCAAAATAATATGGATGAAGTGCGGAGGCCTTCGTCAGGAAGTCGTCATCGTCCGAGTCTGAACCACTTCCTACTTCCGCAAACACAGTTCTGTGTAGCTTCCCCGTTTATCGGTTGATCAATGCGGCGGTTGACTTCTGCCTTTCATTTCCTGACTCTATTTAATATTTTTAACAGTTCCGACATTTATGAGTGATTGATTAGCATCATGACGGCCAACAGCCGCTGTTCCGCCGCGGAGCCTCCGGGCCTGGAGTCCCAACGGCGGGAGATCGAGTCTCTGCTGCGGGAGTGTGAGCTTCGCGCTGGGGACAGTTGGTGAGAGTCCGCCCGCCTGCCGCTCTGCTACACACATACACACACAGTGACAGGGCTAGCTGTTAGCATCACACGGCTAACGTTACCTAACGCTTATTAACAGGTTTAACAACTGAGTCAAGCCGTTTTGGTGTCGGTGTCGGTTTGTTGGGACAGTTTTAACGGTTCGGTGTTGGATGTTAGCTCCTGTTGCTGTGTTAGCTCATGCTAACCAGGCAGACGTTGAACTGACTGTTAGCCAACGCTGCTAGCGCTAACGCTAGCCTGTCAACCAGCTGAAATGATATGTTCAGGTTCGCCTCGTAAGCTTCTAAGTTTTGTTTTACCAGAGCTGGACTTCCCAGTTTACTCCTGTCACGTAATCATAGTTTCACACCTGGGATGTCCACATAAGGAGTACAGCGGAGTAGGGCTGCAACTAACGAATGTTTCCAACCGACCTATCCTTTATATTGTTATGTAAACGTCAGAAAATAGAGAAAAATACCTGTCAAAATTTCCCGGAGCCAAAAGTTACACCTTCACGGTGTTTGTTTTGACCGAGCAGCCTCCTAAAATCCAAAGAAATGCAATGAACAATGTTATGAAACAGAGTAAGTAAAGCAGCATACATTTGAAGTAGAGAATGTTAACTTAGGAGTTTCTGCTTCTTAATTGTTGCTCGTTCAGTTGACAAATGCACATAAAATAATCAGTTTCAGCTCAACATTGAAGTCACATATATATTTGGGAGAAAACAATCTAATAACAATATATCGGCTTGATGCAGATGCCTTGGATTCGTCTTTGTAAACACATACTAAGTGGGACATTTTACAGTGTACAATGAACGTGTCAGTACTCTGTAATGGAGGCACTGTTTCTAAATGAACAGTTTCGTGTTACTTATCGGATGACATATACACTAATATTGATAACAGATCGATATATCGGTCTCTAATATCGTTCAGCACACTTCTGTGCGTAAGACATTTGCACATTCCTCAATGCCTTATTTTTACTTGCAATTAAAATATTCCACACATGGCAAGTTTTCCCCAAGTTAGGGTTCCTTTACAACTTTGTAAAAAAGGTTCAATACCAATAATGTGATAATGCATCAGTGTTACATGTAGTTAATTAACAGCAGTACAAGATCTTTGCCTAAATCGTTTACTAAATAACAAAAAGCTGGAGTAGGCCTCTAGTTTAGTCTCAACTCAAAGGAAAACATTCTTTGTGAGGGAAGTGACCTCATGAGGTGGATGGAGACTTTAAACATGATGCTGTCTTTGTCAAAATCAGATGAACTTCAGCTGAAACAGAGGCAGCGTTCTGTGTTTTCCACTTTCCACTGCTGCCGGTACCAAGCAGTGTTTTGCCTTCATTTGGTTTCATTTGGTTTCATTTGGTTTCATTTTCTGTTCACTGTCAACACTTTTATAAATCACAGAGTAGGCCAGGAACCTTAAACACGTCAGGTGAGGGAACTTTACAGACCGCCGTGTGTTTTGGTTTTCTGATCTAAATATGCAGTTACAGGAAACCAGACAGAGAGAGAGGACAGATGGAAAGGTTGTTCGTCGCACAAAAAGCTGTTTGTTTTTTATTTTTTATCAGATGGTAGAAAGCAAAGTGGTTATCTGTCCAACTGTGATAAAAGAGTAATGAGACCCAGAGCAGAGGAAAGAGGTCTTTAAAGGATCAAGACAACAGTAAAGCAAAACTGTGTATGTGAAATGTAACTAAAATAAATCTAAAAACCAAACGTGTCTGATGGTGATATCAAGTGCTGGACTGGTTCACACAGATATGATCAGTGTGACCAACTGTGTGTGGCTGGAGGAAGAAGAAGGTTTGGTTCTGGATCCACTTCGCTGTTGCTCAGAAAAGCCTCTGATTTCCATGTGTGGGCCGTAAACAGATGGATCATTCTGCTGTAATCAAGAGTAAATCCAGTATTTGTGTGACGTTAGATGAAGAGCTGGTGTAACTGAGGACCCTCAGCTGTGTGGAGTGTCTTACATAAAGCAGGTCGAACACTTCTGTGGTGACTCGCTGAAGAGGTGGAGGTGTTGGGTTTGTTGTGGTCAGATGTTTGGACGCTGGTGTAACACTGACGCTCAGGAGTGGGCGATTTGGACTAGAGCTCAAACTATCTATCCATTAATTGATTAGTCGATCATTAGAAAATTAATCTGCAACTATTTTGGTTAGTCGATAAATCATTTTTAAAACAAAAACATTGAACATTTCTTTGTTCCGGCTTCTTAAAGATGAGGATATTTTCTTTATGTGATAGTAAACAGACTGTATTTTAGCTTGTTCATGTCACTTTGGTCTTTAGGAAATTGTAACAGGCATTTTCTGCCATTATAGTTAATGCTTGTTTACTTTGTCTTTGTTTGGAGCTGCAAGTCTCTTTCTGTCTTCCTGTGTAGCAACGAAAAAACACAGTCAAATTCCTTGTATACTTATAAAGCCAATAAAACTGATTCTGCTTCTGAATTTATAGACCAACAATGAATCAATCAAGAAAATAATCAGCAGATTAAAGAACAGCAGCTGTAGCCCTAAGTGAACTGAGAAATTAATGCATCAAATAACCAGACAAAAAGATGTTTCTGGTAAATCCAGCAAATTAAATTCATAACAAATCAAAGTTCGTCATTTCATTGATGCAGAAATCTTATAAAAGCCTAATATGACCACGAGTCAGTCCTGCTCATTGATTTGCAACACTGAGCACAAAGGCCTGACAGATTAGATAGATTATTAAATAGTTTATTGTCTCATGGTGTTTAATTACTACATCTCCAAACAGTTCTGACAGGAAACTTCAGTCATTGCAAATAATAAATCTGGAAACTGCTTCTGTCTGTCTTGTCTTGTGGTTTGAGCTGAGCTTAGTTTTAGTTCCACATCTGTCGCTGGGTCTGTCCCAGTTAGTGCAGATATGAGTGGTAATGACAACAAAGATATTTCATTCAAAATGAGGAATGCATCAAATCCTCACGCCTGAGAGAAGCTGGAACCAGAGGATGTTTGATGAATGACATGTCAATGTAACATGACGATGACGTCTTAAAAATGTCTATTGCTGCCACAGAACAATGTTTACACACAAAGTATTAGAAAGACTCGTAATAATGTATGATGTGATGATCAAAAAGGTAGCCACCAGGGCCAGATGTGTGCAGCCCCCCCCCCCCCCCCCCGTCATAAAATAAACTAAATGAAAACTTAATTGTAAAGTTAAAGTGAAAAAGAAGCCACTTCTGTTCTCAGCTGATCATTAATGGAAACATCAGCCTGTTTACCGACATCACTGATGTCACACATGTTAACAGACCTGTCAATCAACTTGTTGTGGATGACGCCATTAAGAGAGAGAGGACTGTAAGCAGTGGTAATAATGTGTGTGTGTGTGTGTGTGTGTGTGTGTGTGTGTGTGTGTGTGTGTGTTGCAGGTACGTGGTGGAGCGTCGCTGGTATGAACAGTGGAAGGAGTTTGTGGAGACCGGAGACCAGAACTCTTCATCCTTCCCCGGTCAGATCGACAACGCTGAGCTGTTTGAGGGTCAGTTAACACCTCACGACTACTACTGCTACTATCTTCTTCTTCTTCTTCTTCTTCTTCGTCATCACTGTCACGATTCTAAAGTTTTCTGTCTTTTTCTCTGATCTTCGACAACAACAAATACCTCATAACGGCCTCTAAAAGAAGTTTTTGTGAAACACTACGAAGGAAATACTGTTTTATGATCTCGGACATCTTAGTCCACATGGAGTATGTCGTTTTCCTCCCTGATTCTGATTGGAGGTTTATTTAACGAGCTGTGGTGAAACTCACAGCCATCATCAGTCTGTTTGCTTGATGATGATCTGGATCATTTGCTGAGATTAGCCTTCTTTGTTGACACACATGATGTAACCTGTCAGACCTTCAGTGTCTTGTCTTCTTCTACATTCTGTTTCAGATTAAATAAAACTCTTGGACAGACCTTAGCAGCAAACATCGTTCTGTCTTTATTAACTTCAGTCTCCTGTTTTCAGATCTGGACTCGTACCACCTGAAGGAGCGTCTGGTGGAGAACGAGGACTTCATGTTGGTGCCGGCTGAGGCCTGGCACAAGCTGCTGGCCTGGTACGGCATGGTGGACGGTCAGCCGCCGCTGGAGCGCAAGGTAACACCGCACACACCAGACACGTCGGCCAAACGGCTGCTGGTGTCGTCGTTCAAAGTGAGAGTGGTGATTTCTGGTGATCCTGGACTCTCTGTGTGTGTCAGGTGGTGGACCTGCCCAGCACTCTGAAGGTGGAGGTTTACCCCGTTGAGATCTTCCTCTGTCTCCATAGCAACATGGAGAACGTCATCACCGCACAGTTCAGCCGCACCGACAACATACGTGAGTTGGTGTGTGTGTGTGTGTGTACATCTGTTGTCTCTTACTCTCTGACTAAAAACGTGGGCAGGTTGTTAAACAGCTTCAGGTCTGGCTCTCAGTCGGCGTCCCAGGACTCTGTGCAGTCCAGTCAGGTTCGTCCACAGCAAACTGGGAAAACATTTCTTTATGGAGCCGCTCTGTGCTCTGGGACAACGTCATGTTGAAACAGGAAAGAGACAAACTGTTGAAACAAAGTTAGAAGACCACTGTTGTCTAAAACATCACTTCAGATCTCCCGTCATCTGATCTACGAGGCCCAAACCAGGAACCGCAGACCGAACATACAGAAGTCTGTGGACACGTTGGGTTGTCGAGGCACAAAGTTTAGCAACAAGTACTCTGCTGTTCCACCTGGAGCCCCTCTTTGTGGACGCCCTGCCTTCAGAAAATGTCAACTCTGGTGTCAAATACCTTCTTCAGATTAAAGTGCTGCAGAAACACCTTCACCTAAGTGTGTTTATTAGTCTGCAGACTTCAATGGTGTCCAGAGGAAGGCTCACTTTCTCCAACGACCTGAATCTCTTTTAAATATTAAATATATATATATATATTAAATATTATTAATATATGTGTGTGTGTGTGTGTGTGTAGAGTCGATCCAGAGGGCCATGTGTGAGGCCTTCTCAGTGCCTCCGGGCTCAGAGTGTCGTCTGTGGATGAAGAGTTCGGACAGCAGCTGCGAGCGTCTCAGGAACGTCCACGTGAGCGTGCTGGACGCCTGTTTGAGCTCAGGGATGGTGAGGACAAACTGTTTGACATCATAATGTGGATCTGTAGAGGATTCAGTCGATTCAACTTCCTCACAGCAACAAGTCTCCTTTAAAATAACCAACTGTCCACCTCAGAGATAAGCTTTTGTGTGTGTGTGTGTGTGTGTGTGTGTGTGTGTGTCAGACGGTGATCATGGAGACGAGGAATGCTGACGGCACCTGGCCGAGCTCCAGACCTCAGATCATGTAAGAACACACCTCTGTCTGTCTCTCATTGGTCTGTAATGCTTCTTTTTCTGTGTCTGTCTCTGTGTTCGTCTGTTGTCTTTCTGTCTTTTTCCTCTCTCACTCCGTCACCTCCCCCTTCTGTCTGTCCCTCACATCCTTTCTTCTTGTCTGAGGAACTCTCTTGTTCTTCCTGTTTAATTGTCCTCCACTGTCTTCACTTCGCTTTCAGTTTTGTTTTCTCTGAAAGTCCCCCCCCCGTCCCTCCCTCCTATTATGTGGTTTGTGGAGTTTATGAATACACTACATAATGTTCTATATCAATGGGCTAAAGTAGGCTGAATGAGAGAAACACCACTCAGCTTACTGTATATAATAATAATCTAACTCAGACCTCCTAATGATCCTGCAGCTGAATCAACATGTGAGTTTATCTTCTTGTTATTTAGTGATTCGTTTTTGTGCTTCAATTTTACTGCTAGAAAATAATATATTATATTTATATACATATTCTAATGATATAATATTTGTCAATAAATCCTAAAGATGGTCTGGATGTGGTCTGATATGATGCTACGCTGTTTAATAAAGAGGTCTGAGAGGGCTGATGTTAGTCCACTTCAGTCAGACTGCAGCTGGACTCCATATGCAGAACCTGCACATCCTCCTCTTCCTCCTCCTGTTTTCCATGTGAACACACTGTGAACCCGAACTGGTCTGGAGTCAGTCTGATCCCAGTCTGCTTTTTCAGGAGGAACTCTGTGGAGGATCAGGACTCGTACCGAGGACAGCCGGGAGTCTGTGGCCTCACCAACCTGGGCAACACCTGCTTCATGAACTCTGCTCTACAGGTCTGACACACACACACACACACACACACACACACACACACACAGGTTTGGTTTTGTTAAACTGATTGACCAGATGTCAGTCAGATGTTATAAGTTACAGTTTGTGAGTATATTGTGATTTCTTTGTGGTTAAATGGTCAAATGAAGGAAAGAAGGACATCAGTATGTTTTAGTATTACTGTGTTTTGTGGCGTTCAGATACTCTTTGGAGTGTAAACACTGCACCACTGTGTGTTGACACACATGTAGTCAGTGATGTAGACAGAATGTCAGCAGGTCAAACTCCATCTGATGTGTCCTCAGTGAGTCTCTGGTTCAGAACCAGCTCTTCTCATGAACCCTGTTTAAAAGGACATTTGTGCATCTTTGGAGTTCTCTAATGGGATTTGAACAGGCTTTGAGGTTACATCATGAAATCTGCTCAGTGTAATTAACACCTGGTTGGCGTCAGTGTTGCTCCACAGACTAAAGGAACTCTTCACTTTCCTTTGTAACCTCTTTATTGATATTTAAACCTGAAGTCCTCTGTCAGGTATCAGGTCCACCGAGCTTCATACATTCACAACAGCAGCCACGTTAACCTTTGTCTCCTTTCGTCCGTCCTCCTCCCGTCTCCTCGTCTCTCCGCAGTGTCTTAGTAACACTCCTCCTCTGACCGAGTACTTCCTGCAGAGCTCCTACCTGGAGGAGCTGAACTTCACCAACCCTCTGGGCATGAAGGGAGAGATCGCAGAAGCCTACGCTGACGTCATCAAACAGATGTGGTCTGGGAGACATTACTCTGTGGTGCCACGTGTCTTCAAGGTACAGAGTTACTGTTTACACACACGTGTGAACGTGAAATTGTGGTTCCCAACAAGTGTGAAGTGCTGTCATGTGACCGACACAAAGACTGTAAGTTAATATTTTGGGTGAAACATTCAGCTCTGGTATCACAGAAGACAGAACAGATCAGAGATCAGTCTGTCAGATGAAACTCAGAACAGGAACAGAGGAGTGAAACTAAACTGAACCACAGATACAAACCGCTGAGATCTGAACACAGAGCGCTCGTGGTTTTCATGTTGGCTTTTTAAAAGTAACAAAATGCTGTAAACCTGTTGAACAGTAGCTCTATCAACCAGAACTACTCCGCTGACAGAGGTCTGTCCAGCCTCGACACATAGCGAGAAATGAACAAAGAGTTTGATTCTAGAGCGCTTTCATCCAGACAGAAGAAGAAGTCCAGGTTCAGTAGTCTGGATGTGCAGATTCAGGGAGCAAATGTAATCAAACTGCTGCCTCTGGAGAGAAGACTCACGTCGATGCTGGATTAAAGGACAGTGGAGCATCCTGACGGGTACCTTGTCCACGCGAGGTCCAGCGGAGGCCGGCGGTTTCAGGATGCCGTATTCATGGTGCTCCATCTCAGATGTTACTGCAGTCCACTGAGAGAAGCATCAGTTACTATAAAAGGACACAAGCATGTGATGCATTACCTGCCCTGTGCTTTATTGCATGTCCTAATTTCTGTGTGTGTGTGTGTGTGTGTGTGTGTGTGTGTGTGTGTGTGTGTGTGTGTGTGTGTGTGTGTGTGTGTGTGTGTGTGTGTGTGTGTGTGTGTGTGTGTGTGTGTGTGTGTGTCTGTGTGTGTGTGTGTGTGTGTGTGTGTGTCTGTGTGTGTGTGTGTGTGTGTGTGTGCGCGCAGACGAAGGTGGGTCACTTTGCGTCTCAGTTTCTGGGTTACCAGCAACACGACAGTCAGGAGCTTCTGTCCTTCCTGCTGGACGGACTGCACGAAGACCTGAACAGAGTCAAAAACAAAGAGTACATTGAGCTGCGGGACGCCGACGGTCGACCGGATCAGGTGAGCTGCTCCGAGCACACCTGAGACACACCGACACACTCGGATCAGGCCCTGATGGGCTCGTTTACGCTTATAACATTAACATGTTTATATTTTGGTGTGTTGTCTTTTCTGCTGCCTAAATGTAGTTTTTACTTCTTCTAAGGCTCCAAACAAACGTAGTAACTGTCGTCTGTCCCTTGCCATTCCTCTGTCTCTCCTCCCCGTCCCACAGGAAGTGGCCGAGGAGGCGTGGCGGAACCACCGGCGGCGGAACGACTCGGTGATCGTCGACACGTTTCACGGCCTCTTCAAGTCCACGCTCGTCTGTCCGGAGTGCCTCAAGGTCTCTGTGACGTTCGACCCCTTCTGCTACCTGAGCGTCCCACTTCCTGTCAGCAAGGAGCGCGTCATGGAGGTCTTCTTTGTCTCCCTGGACCCCTATGCCAAACCTGCACAGGTAACTGTTTCTACCTGACGCTCTGGAGACATTTCTGCTGTTAAACTGTGGTTGTTT
The DNA here is from genome assembly GCF_043641665.1 of Enoplosus armatus. NCBI lineage: Eukaryota > Metazoa > Chordata > Actinopteri > Centrarchiformes > Enoplosidae > Enoplosus > Enoplosus armatus. The sequence continues at coordinate 25,058,613 of NC_092187.1, read as the reverse complement.
TGTGTTCTAACTGTATGTTTTCTCTTCTTAAATACTTTAAATAGAATATTAGTACATAGAAGTACTGAATTCTGAGTATAATATAAAATGTTGTGTCCCGTTTGTGTCTGCAGCACCGTGTTGTAGTTCCTAAAGCAGGAAAAGTGTCTGACCTCTGCTCTGCTCTGTCAGAGATGACCAACGTACCTCCCACACAGGTCAGAGTGTGTGTGTGTGTGTGTGTGTGTGTGAGATGTACAGCTGATGTTGTGAACTGTTGTAATTATTAAAGACAGTTAATTATGGGCTCAATAAGGGTCAGTACGACTTTGTGCTTGTAAAATGATGGTTTCATGTGAACGTGTAGAAAGATGACATCAGTGGTGAGGTTAAACAATGACTGCTTTTAGAGTCAAAGTCTGGTCCTATTTGTAATTTAAATGAATGAATGTGTGTGTGTGTGTGTGTGTGTAAGCTCAGTGTCACACAAATGTTCACCAACGCAGTCATTTTTTGTTAACTTTTAACTGTTAACGAACACATTCACAGACTTGTGTGCCGTACTTCTCTTATCATCAGCCATTTGTCTCTGGCTCTTTAATCATGTGGTCATTGTGTGTCTCTGTGAACTGGACACCTCCTGCTGAAGAGGGTCTCAGTGGACTGATGAGACTGACGAGGTCTGATCAGAGAGGGAAGGTGGTGACCGTGTGTGTGTGTTTCAGATGGTGGTAGCTGACGTGTTCAACCATCGTTTCTATAAGATCTACAGCGCTGATGAATCTCTGAGCTGCATCCTGGACCGAGACGACATCTTTGTGTAAGAAAACCTTTCATCTGTCTGAGCTGCTTGTTTTCTGCCGGTCTGCTCGATGAGTCCTGGGAGGAGATGAATTTTCACTGCCGTTTGACGTCCCGCTGTGTTCAGGTACGAGCTGAGCGTGCTGGAGGAGCAGCAGGAGGAGCAGGTGCTGCTGGCCCTCTACCTGAGGGAGCGCTCTCACTACAGAGACTACGGCTCGGGCAGCAGCTCGTACGGCACCACGCTGTTCGGACACCCGCTGCTGCTCAGCGTGCCGCGCAGCAGCTGCAGCCAGGAGGCGCTCTACACGCTGTTCCTGCAGAGGCTGGCGTGAGCAGCGCACACACACACACACACACACACACACACACACACACACACACACACACACACACACACACAAATATAGCCAATAACAACAACATTTGCAAGTTTGCTATAAACTATATATTACTAAGGTATTGGGGTGTGTGTGTGTGTGTGTGTGTGTGTGTGTGCAGGCGCTATGTGCGACCTCCCGACCCCTCTGAGGAGCTGGAGGAAGAAGAGGAGGAGGAAGATGATGATGAAGAGGAGCTGTACAAGACTCAGACCAACGGCATCAGTGACGGTATCGTCTCCTCCTGCAGCTACGAGCTGGGCATTAATAATAATAATAATAATAATAATAATAATCATCATCAGAGATTTCCATCAGACCAGTTTTAAAGGGACAGAAAGTGTAAACAGCTGCAGACTCTTTTCAAAACATTTCACGTCTGATTTTGTTCAGTGTTTAAAATAATTAGTTATCACAAAATTAGTGGACAAGAATTTTGATTGAGATTAATTGCTCAAAAGACTTCAGAAATACTGTTTCAGTGGTGAAATATTTGATGCATATCATCCTCATCCTCATCCTCAGACAGAAGCAAACACACTTTTTAAAGTGACGTTCTTTTCTAGACCAAACAGTTTAGTGATTGACGTTCAGCTCCACTCTGATTGGCTCTGTGTTGCTTTCTCAGATGAGGAGCAGGAGGTGGAGAAAGCCGGGCCCCCCCAGACCGAAACCTGCTGCAGTGATGCCCGGGCAGACAGCCAATCAGGTGACACCACTACTGCCGAGGCCCACCCCGATCTCAACCACACACGGCCGCCCCTGGACCACGGTGACACAGAGACCAATAATGGGTCCCAAACCAAGACCGAGCCCCCCTGCAGCACCGACGGCACTGATAACGTTCATCCCTGCGAGGACTCTAGTGGGACCACAGAAACCAGCTCAGAACCACCAGCGGAGCGACCGCAGCAGCCCTGTGAGACCACAGAAGAAGAGAATGAAGAAGACAAGCAGGAGGAGGCGTGTTCCCCCAGCCTGCCAGCCAACGAGCAGCCAGCTAAGAGGAGGGCGTGTCGTAAGAAGAGGAAGAGTCTGTTCACCATCCAGGCGGTCAACTCCAACGGGACGACTGAGAGAGGGACGGGGGAGGGAGGGAGCGCTGTGTCCTTCAGCTGTAAGTCTGAACGTGTTTAGGACGATTGTAACAGTTTGCGTCCTGCAGATTAGACGCCACAAGGCGAGAAGCTGCGAGTAAAAGGAGTCAGCAGACATTATAAGACGCACCTGGTGAGACCTGCAGAGTTAATTGTACGCACTCTGTCTCTGCAGCTCAGCCGTACGTGGCCATCGACTGGGACCCCAAAATGAAGAAGAGATTCTATAATGAAAATGAGGCCGAGGTCAGTGTGAACATGTTTGTTTGTTTATAGTTTCACAGTTTCCTGTGATCATCTTATATTGACAGATGATATCTGGTATTAGTATCTCTCGTCTGTCGTTTACATCCAGAATTGAAAACTCAAATTATAGATCTGAAAACAAGATTGCTTTTTTTACATTTGCATTTTTACCAGAAAACATGCCGACGGGCAGTTGGGAAGTGTGTAATGTGTCACTTCTGTGGTGGCAATGAAGAACACAGTATGTCGAGTGTGTGGAACGTCTGTTCTTCATCGTGTTGTCTTTCTGCCTCTCGTTCCTCCTGCTGTGCAGAAGTATGTGAAACATGCCAGCATGGAGGTTCCTCAGCAGCAGACCACAGTTCAGCTGCAGGAGTGCATCGAGCTGTTCACCACCGTGGAAACACTGGAGGAGGAGAACCCATGGTAACACACACACACACACACACACACACACACACACACACACACACACACACACACACACACACACACACACACTCCCTCCTGTGATGAACAGTTCAGACAGGTGTATGACGATGTGTGTGTGTCTTCAGGTACTGTCCGGTGTGTAAGAAGCACCAGCTGGCCACTAAGAAGCTGGACCTCTGGTCTCTGCCGGAGGTTCTCATCATCCACCTCAAGAGGTTCTCCTACACCAAGTTCACCAGAGAGAAACTCGACAGCATCGTGGACTTCCCCCTCAGGTACACACACACACACACACACACACACACACACACACACACACACACACACACACCAGCGTCAGACACTATGAATACTGAACTGTTTGTGTGGTCGTGGTTTTGCAGAGACCTGGACTTCTCCGGCTGCCTCCTGAGGAAAAGTCTGTCCAATGGGGAGCCTCCGAGCCGCTATGACCTCATCGCTGTGTCAAATCACTACGGAGGACTCAGAGACGGACATTGTAGGTCAACATGTTCAAGGTTTCATTAGTCATGTGACTTATACTTTCACTGCCTTGTACACTCAGAGTGTGTGTGTGTGTGTGTGTGTGTGTGTGTGTGTGTGTGTGTGTGTGTGTGTGTGTGTGTGTGTGTGTGTGTGTGTGTGTGTGTGTGTGTGTGTGTGTGTGTGTGTGTGTTCCTCCAGACACCAGCTATGCGTGCAACAAGGATAACGGTCAGTGGTATTACTTTGACGACAGCAAGGTGACCTACGCCCGAGAGGACCAGATCGTGGTCAGTATCACACATGGCAGCTAAAGCCCCTTTCAGACCTGCACCCCTTTCAGACCTGCACCCCTTTACGTTGATCCGACAGACGTTTAACATCACTGTTATACATGATTATCTCAATCTCCGTCAATTTAAGAAACAGGAAACCCTGACCCTGATTTGTGGAGGAGATCGATATCTTCTCGTCTATAAAAACTCATTTCCCGTCTTTACAAACAGAAAGTGAGCTAATAGGAATTAAACAAGAGTCCCAATTCAACGTCCGGCCATTAAATGCTTTCAAATAACATAACAGGATTAAAGTGAAGTCAAAATGTAACTCTTCTTCCTCGCTATCATGGCTTTTGTTAACTGGCTGCTGTTCCAGATAAGAAATGTAAATGTTTTTAAAAACGCTGCATGATTATCCAGTTAGAAGTGAAACAAAGCGTTTAGTTATTTTCATTTAGCGTCATCAACATGGTTCTTACATCTTTACTCTCTCTTCTCTCATGTACGTGCAGACATTTATATATGATTATAATCTCAAACCTGAAAATAATGACATGATAAGAGTCATGAATATATAATCTACGTGACCAGGATTAAACCGGTAGCCGTTTGTCGTCCTCTGCAGACCAACGCTGCCTACGTCTTGTTCTACCATCGACAAGACAAGATCAGAAAACCCACTCTGCCCGCCCCCAACACAAGCCCCGCCTCCTCCACCCAGCCCGCCAACGACATCACTTCCTGCAAAGATGACGACGCAGAGCAGGGCGCCGCCTCCTACGTCACCATGGAAACGGACTAAACAAACCCTCGAGATTCCGTTTTATTTCTACTTCCTGGTAATTAGAACGACGGGCCTTTTCTCCTCTTTTCATGTCAATTTGTTTTTTTAAATTTAGGATACTTTTCTTTATTTCCAGCAACACTTGAACTTTCTCTGATTACTTATTTTCTCCCCGGTTACTAAAAACTACAAAAGCACATCAGCAGGCTACATGTCCGATCTCCTCAGCTCTTATTTTCTGCTCTAAATGTTTCTGTTTGCTGGTCAAAATCCTGTCTGTTGAGTTTTGGGACGAAACGTCGATACTCAGGTAGTTCGAAGCACCAGGAGCTCAGTTTTAGACGGTCGAGTTGATATTTGAGCCTAAACTAAATCCAGTTTGGACTGAAGCTGCAGGGAGGAAACGGTATCTATCGATCAGAACTCAGTAGCGGTTTGATTCTGAAGCCTGGAGTGTGCCAACAGGAAACAACTATTCATTTGCATTTAAATGTGACTTTTTATTCCATCTCACCATTAATCAGTTCATTCAGTCGCTTGATTCATTCATTTAAGACACAGTGAGTTTAGGTCCAACCCAGCTGTCATGTGTTGGCAGTAATCCGGCCAATCAGAGCTCCTGTTGCTGCTCTGTGGATTGGATTTCTTTTGTAGGTGGCTCACTGCTTACACATCTTGTAAAGGCCTTTTTAAAATTTAATTTGCAAAGAGATCTAAAGAAAGAATACAATTTTAATTCCCTTTTAATCCTGTTGAACACAGTTAAAGTTTAATAATTAGAGCTGTTCAGGCGGCGCACACCAGACTCCATACTAGATTGGGATGAATTTAACATTTTAAGCTAAAAGGACGGCAGTTACATCCAACACCTTCATTCTTCTGGAAACACTTTGACGAAGTCTGTTTTAGAGTTAATTGATTAGCAATTAAAAATCCAGCTTTTGAAACATTGACACGTAATTTTACAAGAAAATAAATTTGTTATATTAAATAGTTTACTTGTTATAAAAGAAATAACTGATTCAACTCTTTCATGTTTTGAAATGAAAGCAGATTAGTTGTGATGGTTCAGTGCACTCAACATTAAAGTAGACCAGGAGCAGCGTGGAGAGGATTATGGGTAATCAGAGGATTATGGGTAACGTGTTTGTAGCAGAGAAACTGATCATTAATGTTGAACAGGGATGATAGATGAATCTCTTTGTATATTTTGGTTGTTCTTCTGCTATTTATTTTGAATGGAATCATTTCAGCCGTCACGACTTCAGGTGTGTTTGTTTTTCTTGAATGATTTTGATGATCGACTGGTTCAGGACATTGAGATGCTTATTTTTCATATTTATAGAGAAAATTTGTATTCGGGCATAAAACGATTTGACAGATTGACAGTTAAGCAGTTTAATTTCCTCCCGTCTGCAGAGCGACGGGCGCAGACGAAGGTTTCTCCTCAAGGTCAGAGCGCTCAGACTCTTAAACCGCCTCTGTGTACAGTATTTTTGTATTGTAAGAAATGTATTATTATTATTATTATTAGCACCGTTCCTGGGTCGAGCAGGAGGGAAGCTTGGGCTGATTTCTTTCTTTGGTCTTCCTGTCAAATATCAGATGAAAATATTTTATTGTACTTTCAATCTTTTGATATGAATAAAAGGATGATTATTATCACGATGAGACTTTCTACATTTTGTCACACCCTGTCGACACCAGCTGCATCGGTCTGACCTGCTTCTTCCTCACTACACGTCGATCTGAAACACCTTCCTACACTGATTATTACAATAAGAACACTAAATGCACAGGTTTCTAATACTGTGACAGGATTTTACAACAGTAGAAAAACACTGGATGTAATAAACAGTTGCACCTTGTTGACTGTTCCCCTCACGTTGTAACCTTGAATGATTCGATCCTCAAACAGTCGCTTATGGAGAGACGAAGGCGCTGCACAATACAGACGAGAGAAATCCAGTTAGTTGTGATGGCACCTTTATTTAACTGTTGCACTCGATGACGGCCTCAGCTGGAGGACCACGGTGTAGAAAAGTACATGCGAAGTGAAAGCGTCCGTCCTGCAGGATGAAAACATGAACGGCTGCTGTCATTTAAAAAGCTCCTGACCGTTCTGTCCTCCCAAAACGTCCCAGTCGTCTTCAAAGGCTGCTTCTGATTTCTGCCCAAGAGAAACATCTTCCTGAGAGGATTCGTCTGCTAGGACACCAGGACCTGGTGCAGAACCTGCTGGTTTACTGAAACAACCCGGTGCTCTGGAGCATTCGGGAACCGTTCTAGGACTCGTCTGCTCCACGCTTCAGAGCGAAGAGGATTTAAAAGGTGATCTGGAACACTGAATACACGAAACTGGACTGCAATGTTTGAAATTCATTCTTAACTAATAGAAAACTCTTAAGAGTTCGATGTCTGATGTCGCCAACATTAAAGACCGTTTTTGTCAATGTTTAATAAAAACTTGCCGTGTCATTTATTATTATTATTATCGTAAATGAGCACTCCGTTCACGTGGTAGTGCACAACTTTTACTCAATGAGGCACTTCATTCCCTTCCTGTCTGATTCTGAGGGGGCCAGCAGAGGGATTTGTATACTGTGTTCCAGAACCTTTAGAACCATAGAACCTGAGTTCTATTGTAAAGACAGTTCTAAAAACCTTCACGGACGATCCAGAGCTCGCGGGTCCCCGTTGTTCTAAAACATAGTGGACTTGATGTCCTGGCTGAAGAAGGTTCCAAAGTTCAGGTCTCTGGACATCAGCTCCTCCTCCACGTTCTCCAACGCCCACTTGTGTTCCACGATCTCCAGCGCCTCCCACTCGCTCTGACACACAAACAAACAGACGCGTCAGTGGTTCTGTGAAGCGCAGGTTCAACCCCACAACAACCCCACAACAACCCCACACTCACGAGTTCCGTTTGAGATGAAGATCTGAAGTTCTGAGAAGTTGCATCATATTCTAAATATCATTTCTACTAAATTCGGGACCTGAACTCCGAACAGTCGCTGTAATCTGGATTAAAGTCATTAAAACTGACTTTTAACGTCTCACCTTAAAGGCCTTGTTGGGGTCAGGAGGCATCGCCATGGCAGCCCCCGTCATCTGGTCCTGCATGACCCGCGACTGGTCAGCAGCTGTAAGTCAACACCAACAATCAATGAAATTACTCAAAGCACCCGTCTTGGTGAGCGAAACATCATAGAAGGTTTTCTCAGACTCTATTTCAGCTGCATCATTATTTCTCTTCACGCGCTGTGACGGTCAATAAAATGTGTCTCACAAACGGAGACGACCTCAGCCACGACCTCTTATTTTTTCTCCAAAATATGTTCATAAAAACTGTTTTACGGCTACAACTCGCCACGAACCACAAGAAGAATCTGCAGCTGAGAACAAGATTAATGAGTGACCCCCACCTCTCCTGAACTGATTCAATGGATCCAACAAACTGTACCTTCTTTATTTGTTCACACACACACAAATTAAGACCAAACCTAAGCGTATGAACAGTTCATGAATGAGGCCCAATGCGTCCACTATTTTGGTCTCGTGTGTAAAATATCACCCAGAATGCAAAGCAAATGTCAAACAAACGGTGAGCGGGACAAAGACTCACCGTTGTCCTGTCCCAGTATGAGGCTGTACATGCTCCTCAGTCCAAACACGTTCAGGAAGTACCAGGACGCCGAACTCACCCTGCACAATATGGAGACCCAAATGAGTTAATATTCACATTAACTAAATATTAAATAAACAGGACATTATGAAACAGAAACTCATATAACCGGCATCAAAGTGTGACATCATTTTTAAACTCATGAAAGTTCTGAAATCATGAGTTTATTGCAGGTCATTTCGATTTAACTGCAGCAGTTTTTATTCAGAAATGTTCTTTTTAAATTTAATTCTTCCAAATGGCCAGGTATGTGATCAGCTGTCTGCTCATTCACACTGATACAATATCAAGCATTTAATATAAATATAATACATTTGTTTATATGACTATTTCATGAAGTCCTGTTTAATGATTTATTTCATTTTGGTGTAAACAACCTCCCAATGACAAAGCAGTACTTTGGTTTTCTTGTTGATGTTAAAGAAATATTTGAATGTGTACAACCACAGGAATATAAATACTGCTGCTGCCCTTCATGTATGGTGAGTGCTGTCAGCGTTGTGTTGTGTTCACTGCCTGCGTTGTGTTCACTGCCTGCGTTGTGTTCACTGCCTGCGTTGTGTTCACTGCCTGCGTTGCGTTGTGTTCACTGTCTGCGTTGCGTTGTGTTCACTGTCAGTGTTGCGTTGTGTTCACTGTCTGCGTTGTGTTCACTGCCTGCGTTGTGTTCACTGCCTGCGTTGTGTTCACTGTCTGCGTTGTGTTCACTGTCTGTTCACTGTCTGCGTTGTGTTCACTGTCTGCGTTGCGTTGTGTTGTGTTCACTGTCTGTGTTGTGTTCACTGTCTGTGTTGTGTTCACTGTCTGCGTTGCGTTGTGTTGTGTTCACTGTCAGTGTTGCGTTGTGTTCACTGTCAGTGTTGCGTCGTGTTCACTGTCCGCGTTGTGTTGTGTTCACTGTCTGCGTTGCGTTGTGTTCACTGTCTGCGTTGCGTTGTGTTCACTGTCTGCGTTGTGTTGTGTTCACTGTCTGCGTTGTGTTCACTGTCTGCGTTGTGTTGTGTTCACTGTCTGCGTTGTGTTCACTGTCAGCGTTGTGTTCACTGTCAGCGTTGTGTTGTGTTCACTGTCTGCGTTGTGTTCACTGTCTGCGTTGTGTTGTGTTCACTGTCCGCGTTGTGTTGTGTTCACTGTCTGCGTTGCGTTCACTGTCTGCGTTGCGTTGTGTTCACTGTCTGCGTTGCGTTGTGTTCACTGTCTGCGTTGCGTTGTGTTCACTGTCAGTGTTGCGTTGTGTTCACTGTCTGCGTTGTGTTCACTGCCTGCGTTGTGTTCACTGCCTGCGTTGTGTTCACTGTCTGCGTTGTGTTCACTGTCTGCGTTGTGTTCACTGTCTGTTCACTGTCTGCGTTGTGTTCACTGTCTGCGTTGCGTTGTGTTGTGTTCACTGTCTGTGTTGTGTTCACTGTCTGTGTTGTGTTCACTGTCTGCGTTGCGTTGTGTTGTGTTCACTGTCAGTGTTGCGTTGTGTTCACCGTCAGTGTTGCGTTGTGTTCACTGTCCGCGTTGTGTTGTGTTCACTGTCTGCGTTGCGTTGTGTTCACTGTCTGCGTTGCATTGTGTTCACTGTCTGCGTTGTGTTGTGTTCACTGTCTGCGTTGTGTTGTGTTCACTGTCTGCGTTGTGTTCACTGTCTGCGTTGTGTTGTGTTCACTGTCTGCGTTGTGTTCACTGTCAGCATTGTGTTGTGTTCACTGTCTGCGTTGTGTTGTGTTCACTGTCTGCGTTGTGTTCACTGTCTGCGTTGTGTTGTGTTCACTGTCTGCGTTGTGTTGTGTTCACTGTCAGTGTTGCGTTGTGTTCACTGTCTGCGTTGCGTTGTGTTCACTGTCTGCGTTGTGTTCACTGTCTGCGTTGTGTTCACTGTCTGCGTTGTGTTGTGTTCACTGTCTGCGTTGTGTTCACTGTCTGCGTTGTGTTGTGTTCACTGTCTGCGTTGTGTTGTGTTGTACCAGGAGGCGTCCAGCGACAGCAGGTCTATCCCTCTCTGTAACATCGGCTTGAACCTCAGAGTCAGAGGGAACGGGACCTTGGCTGCATGACGACAACAAACATCATCAACAATCATTAATTAATCAGTAATTAATGAATGAAATGGTGAAAGAATTAATGAGTTAATTAATTAATTAATTAATGAGTGACAGCTGAGGAACTCACTTATGACGAATCCAGAGAACGCCCAGTTGATCCATCCACCAATCACAATCATGGGCAAGACGTTGGTCAGGTTTCCCTTCATCATGTCCGTCAACATGCTGGTGTCTGAAACACACACACACACACACACACACACACACTAATGTTTATTGAGATACCCATTAGCTACAGTAACAGTAGCTTCTGTTCCTGAGGTCCACATAATGTATCTACAATACTTCAATGAATTAAAACAAAGACATCTGACATAAACACACAAACACACACACACTAAGACTAAACAATACTAACAACAAATACTCAGACAAATCATTTCAAACACCTGTGTAGTACAATAGAAAGCTCGACATCATTTTATTATTACTGTATCACCAATCCATAAAGCAACACATCATCTGATTACTAATAGCTCTCCATCAAAATCACATCTTCAGCAGCAAAACCAGGATGGTGTTTAACTACTCCAACTAAATACAAAAATAAATACAATCCTGAAATCCTGATAACAAATTCCAATGTAGGAACTACATCCAGGCAAAATAAGACCTGTAAGATCTGGATGTGTCAACATAAACCTTGATAAATCTCACACACACCTGTCATGGGGTTCTTGGGGACGACCTTCCTCTTGACCTTCTTGAAGAAGCCGGTCTCTGCGTTGTTGAAGTAATGTTTCCTCATGGCGAAAGACTAAAACAGTGAAAACATGTTGACACACAGCAGCTCAGAGCGTTTCACTTCATTACACTAACAACATATATCACATGTTTTTAAAATCACTCGTCTCTCCCGGCCACAGGACAATGAGACGTTTTCTAGATGATAGTCTGGTAGGAGGATAAAATGCTTTCTGCTTTATGATACTCGACAGAAAACCCTGTCCGAGAGTATTTTAAATCTCAGTATTTTAGCATCTAATAAGCCTTCACACTCTTGGATCTGTTACTCAAACTGGACTTCCTGGATCGTGCTTCATGCTTCAGTGGTACCTGAGGCAACACACCCGCACAGTGCTGTTTCTGGTCTGAACTCACAGTAAACAGAAAAGTCTCTCGTGTTCCCAAACTTTGATCTCCAGATGAGTGTGTGAGTTACCTGTCGGGGAATGTACTTCCCATTCTCTCTGAGGATGCGGCTGCGCAGGAGCACCTGGCTGAACACAAACCCCAACACAACCTCAGATTAGTGACAGCACAGTTCAGTCTAGCAGCCAGCCAATCAGAAGCACCATCTGCGTTCATACAGGAAGCTCATCAAAAACAAAGGAGAGCTCCTTCTGCACCATCACTACCAAATGTAGACAGAGAAAAGTGAACATGCTGCTGGTCAAACTGTGGCTGTGTGGGCCCAGCAGACGGCAGCCTCACCTGTCAGAAACCTGCTCCAGGTCCACCTTTTTGTCGCTGTGGAGCAGCTGGGTGACGTAGTGACGGATGACGCCGACAAAGAAGGTGATAAAGACGATGGGCAGGACCACCCACATCCGAATACTGGAGTCCAGCAGGAGCTCTGGACCGGCCATCGCTCTCTGTTCAACCAGCCAACACAGACAGAAACAGGGAGACGCTCTGAAAGGCGAAAAGAACGCCGTTATTTTCATGGCATACTTAAGAACCAAGAAATAAAAAAACACACAGATTGCAATTATTTTGGCCCAATGGAAAATCTTTTGACACAACATTTAGACCAACACAGTGATTAATATGATTTGAATGTTCACGTTTTGAATGTTCAAGTCTGTGGATTCTGGAAAAACCTTCAGAATAACAGTAAGAGTGGTTGAACAGGACCGTCTGGGTCACCAAGAATTTATCTTTCATTAAAAGTGATGCGTGACTGATAGAGTTACTGATAGTTACTGATAGAGTTACTGATAGAGTTACTGAGAGAGTATTTTACAGCAGCCAGGTCACATTAATGACTTCAATAAGAACCTAAATATATTTTAAAAAGTAATGATATAGTAGAATAAAGTCAAAGCTGAGAATAGAGACTAAAGGTTGGAACAAACACTGACGACACAACCACAATGACGGTGTAATGTTACACATGACGGTCTACCGGCTGTTTCTGTATCAACACACAGGACAACGCAACCGACTCCACAGCAGAAACTTCCTGTTTAAACGCCTTTTTATGTCTTACATCAAACATTTTGAATTGCTAGGTGCTCTACAAATGAAGACCTAGCTTGTTACAGTTGGTGACGACACGACGTTAACGTTTCACATCTAAATGGCTCCACATACTGTTCACTGACTCAGTGACACATTTACTTGTAATAAATGAGCTGACCTGTTAAACAGCAGGAGGCCTGAAGCTAACAGCTAACCAAAACACAACAACCGGACACAACGGAAGCGTCAGTCATTACATTTAACGGAAACAACTGAAGCTAAACTAACCAGCGACTGACACCTGACCAATCTTCACTTAACACCAACCAGCTAATGTTAGCCTCTGTTTCGCCGAATAGTAAGTTGGCTAAAGATGCTAGCCGGCTAACTGTGCTAGTTAACCTAGTTACTCTTTCACCTTTTAATTACTCTTTCTCCAAACCGTTTCTCTCAATGACAGTCGGGCGTGTTTAACAGACGTTGATGAACTGCCAGATGCGGAGAATATTCGAAACTGTATGTTTGAAATTAGCGTAACTTACCACATTTATGAACTTTGTGAATTAGCAGCGCGACAAACACGTTCCGCAGTTCAGCGACACGAAGAAGAAGCACTTCCTGTCCAAGCGGAAACGCTGAACACGTGACAGAGGTAACATGAAATAACTCAAAATAAAAACTCTATGCAAATAAATGCAGTCCAAGTGTTTTAATGGCACACAATAAAAAAAATGACTATTAAAAAGAAAATGAAAATACATAAATAATTAATAAAAGCGCACACATGTTCAGCAAGCTGTGGTGTAAAAAGTAGAATAAAAACATAATATCATATCAGTTATCAAATTTCACCTTTAACATCCCTCCTTGTCATTGTAGAATCTACGGAACGTTATTTTTCAACTATTTTGAATTTCATATCTGGAGGGTTGTATTTTTTTGTTTGATCAGCTGATTATTATATATATAAGTAATTTTGTGCCTATCTACAGTACACCTTGGCCTCAAGGAGACCCAGTAGGGTCAACATTTTGCCTTTTCCCGTATACATTTTGGGAGCATTAATCCAGTGTGCAGATACTCTCAGTTTTTTCCTCCATTGAATCTGTTTTCCTGCACCTGGTCTAAATACACGATGGGATGTGCACACAACTACTTTTCTACATCAAAATCCAGGATGTACCCAGTTTACGTCATGAGATGTTAGATGTCATGAACGTTTGTCAGGTTTAAGGGAGAAAGCTACGGAGAACTGATCAAGACACTAGACATACTCTTCACCAGTAAGAGTGCGGAAAAAAACAGTTACGTGCTGGAACAACTTCTTGTTGGACAATATTTGGTGCTTTGACTGTGTGCAGTTTCCTGTGATTGTGTGAAGCCTGGGTAGCTCCGTTGGCAACTTATGCACGTAAGCAGTTTAGTTTTAACCCTAACAGTTTAGCTGCACCACAAAAATGGACTCCCAGGAATTTTGCAGAAGGTCTTCTGAAGGGCCCATGCACACTTGATGACTTGTGTAAATGGACAGCCCCCTACCAAGATTGTGTCAGATTGTGCAATGACTGCCTGGTGTAGTAAAGATTATGCATTTCTTGTATACCAACTGCAAAGATTGTATCCTCCTAGTTCATGGTGTATTAGTATATAAATTGGGATTCGGACTTAGCGCAGTCACAATGAAAGTCTTCCTGAAGCCTGGATAGCTCAGTCGGTAGAGCATCAGACTTTTAATCTGAGGGTCCAGGGTTCAAGTCCCTGTTCAGGCGTATGGTTTATTGTGTCTGTAGTTCTCGCTATCATCATTGTTCATGGAGGTCTCCAGGATGAAAGGTGGGTTTGGACAGCACTTGCAGACTTCCTGACAACATGCTGGTCACCTCTGATAGGCCCTGTTTTCCCTCGTCGTCCAGACAGTTTCCTTGAACAAATCTACATTTCTTGTTCACCAACTCAGGCTTGACCTGATTTGCATTTCTTGTACATCAACTGCCAAGATGGACCTGAAGCTGTTTGTTAATTGCCAGAAGAAGAATAAGTTATGCACGTTAGCAGTTTTGTTTTAACCCTAACAGTTTAGCTGCATCACAAAAACGGACTTCCAGGAATTTTGCAGAAGGTCTTCTGAAGGGCCCATGCACACTTGATGAGGGTCCAGGGTTCAAGTCCCTGTTCAGGCGTATGGTTTATTGTGTCTGCAGTGCTCGCTATCATCATTGTTCATGGAGGTCTCCAGGATGAAAGGTGGGTTTGGACAGCACTTGCAGACTTCCTGACAACAAGCTGGTCACCTCTGATAGGCCCTGTTTTCCCTCGTCGTCCAGACAGTTTCCTTGAACAAATCTACATTTCTTGTTCACCAACTCAGGCTTGACCTGATTTGCATTTCTTGTACATCAACTGCCAAGATGGACCTGAAGCTGTTTGTTAATTGCCAGAGGAAGAATAACAGTTTTGTTTTAACCCTAACAGTTAAGCTGCACCACAAAAACAGACTCCCAGGAATTTTGCAGAAGGTCTACTGGAGGTCTCCAGGATGAATGGTGGGTTTGGACAGCACTTGCAGACTTCCTGTCAACATGCTGGTTAACATGCAGGAATTTTGCAGAAGGTCTTCTGAAGGGCCCATGCACACTTGATGACTTGTGTAAATGGACAGCCCCCTACCAAGATTGTGTCAGATTATGCAATGACTGCCTGGTGCAGTAAAGATTATGCATTTCTTGTACACCAACTGCCAAGATTGTATCCTCCTAGTTCATGGTGTATTAGTATATAAATTGGGATTTGCACTTAGCGCAGTCACAATGAAAGTCTTTGTGAAGCCTGGGTAGCTCAGTTGGTAGAGCATCAGACTTTTAATCTGAGGGTCCAGGGTTCAAGTCCCTGTTCAGGCGTATGATTTATTGTGTCTGTAGTTCTCGCTATCATCATCCTTCATGGAGGTCTCCAGGATGAATGGTGGGTTTGGACAGCACTTGCAGACTTCCTGTCAACATGCAGAAGGTCTTTTGAAGGGCCCATGCACACTTGATGACTTGTGTAAATGGACAGCCCCCTACCAAGATTGTGCCAAATTATGCAATGACTGCCTGGTGCAGTAAAGATTATGCATTTCTTGTTCACCAACTCAGGGTTGACCTGATTTGCATTTATTGTACATCAACTGCCAAGGTGGACCTGAAGCTGTTTCCTAATTGCCAGAAGAAGAATAACTTATGCACGTTAGCAGTTTTGTTTTAACCCTAACAGTTTAGCTGCATCACAAAAACGGACTTCCAGGAATTTTGCAGGTCTTCTGAAGGGCCTATGCACACTTGATGAGGGTCCAGGGTTCAAGTCCCTGTTCAGGCGTATGGTTTATTGTGTCTGCAGTGCTCGCTATCATCATTGTTCATAGAGGTCTCCAGGATGAATGGTGGGTTTGGACAGCACTTGCAGACTTCCTGTAAACATGCTGGTTAACATGCAGTAATTTTGCAGAAGGTCTTCTGAAGGGTCCATGCACACTTGATGACTTGTGTAAATGGACAGCCCCCTACCAAGATTGTGTCAGATTGTGCAATGACTGCCTGGTGCAGTAAAGATTATGCATTTCTTGTACACCAACTGCCAAGATTGTATCCTCCTAGTTCATGGTGTATTAGTATATAAATTGGGATGCCTTGTTTACCTGTGTTGTCAGGACACTTTCCTTGCACAAAGCCACATATTTGTGTCTCTGTTACGTCATGTCAAAGTGTCCTTGTGTGAGACACTGAACCCTAAGTTGCTCAGCACCAGCAGTCATCACAGTGAGGTTGCCAGGTTTCATCGTGCCTGTACAGAGATCAAAACTTAAACCAGTGGCCACCAACAGGATCTGGCTACACAGAAATACTGGGCTCATGGATACAAGAGTGCCAGTGAGGTGTTGATAGTTGGATTTTTGGACAGAGCTAGGCTAGCTTTTTCAACCAGCCTCCAGTGTTTATGCTAAGCTAAGCTAACCATGTCCTGACTCCAGCTCTTCTTAACACATAGATATGAGAAAGGGAGTAAGTGCATTTCCTAAAGTGTTGATGTTTGTGTATGTGTGTGAGTTTACCCCGCAATGACCCAAACAAAACAGGACACGTCTTTCCATCAACATGAACAGATTTTTTATATCTTTAGAGCAATAAATATTTCCACTTTATCCATATCTCTGCAATTTCAAAAACAAAGTACAAGTAATATATATTTATATACACAGCTAAAATTTTCCATACATAATTTTTAAAATAATGTCGTCTCTGTTGACACATATTTGACACTGTACTCATACAATTTTACAAGGACTATTGCAGTCTCTCTTTGCTCTACATTATAAACAAGAAATACTTCTTTTCTCCATAAAGCAGTCCTTTGTGTTGTTACGTACAACTTAAACCCCCGGTCCACCGCCCTTGTATAGATACACACAACACAGACACTTTTACACAGGAATGGAGGAGTCCAACATTTTCAACCTTATTTGAACCAGATCTGATGTGCTTTAATTTTTTAAAAGGTTCCCTGTTTTGCCTGCAGCAGTCAGACCAGATCTGTTTCTGTTGGCGTTAAAAAGCAGATCTTCCATTCCTGGTGTAAACCCAGCCAGAGACAAACTGCCCACTGCGGAGCAAAGTGAGTACTCACATTGTTATTTTTCATATAACGATGGTTATGTACATTCATGTTTATAATACAGTTTCATTCAGTGCAGATACTGTAATAAATACAACATGCAAACCGATAGTGGAGAGCAGACCCGGGCAGAAAAAAAAAGATTTAAATTCAGCATTTAAAGGACCATACCTGGGGTTTTGCATGTTCTTAAACTGCATATACTGTACATTACTTCTGCAAACCAAGCAATACATTTTAGATTGATTTCGTACCGTCTAGGCAGCCATTGATTTTAGTTGATTTCAATGAAAATCTACTTGAGAGAAAAGGGTTGTTGTTCTGCAACCGACTGTCAAATTTCAAATGTCGGAAGAATCTTTGTTGAAAACACTGACAAAGTCTCTGCAAGTTGATATTTTTAACAGAGATTGACACTGAGACCAAAGCCAGCCTGAACGAAGGAAACAGATCTAAAAACCGAGGAATGATCTGGAAAATGGTTGGCAGTAATGTAAAGTACATACGATTTGTAGATGATAGGCAACAACATGCAAAAGCACGGGTATGGAGCTTTAAAATGGGACCTTTAGTGAGGATGTGCTTGATTCAGCTCGGGCACGCAGTGGAACAGGGTGAAATGTTGTGTAATCCCTTACGAGGTAGGTTTGATCCAGTGCTCCTCGAGAACTTTGTTTTGTTATTTCAGGTGTGTTTAGTTGTTTCAGTCTGGATTAGACATGGTGTTACTGTGTGGCCCCTGCAAGGAGGCAAAGTGTTTCTGTAGGTGATTGTAGATACATGATGGGGACCCAACGATCCAGAATTCCTAGCAGCTCAGCATGTATTGTTTATTTGTCAAGTTTTAAAAGGTTGTTTGGTAGCAGAAGTGTTGCTTGTTTCCATTAAAAGGTTGGTGAGAGGCTTCGTGATGATTCAGAGGTGTTTGCGCATGCATGCGGAAGTGAGTGAAAGTAATTACAGTCTGTATTAAAAATATTAGAACATATTAGTTGTATGTTAGTCACAGAAAATTCTTGGTTTTGTTGTAAACATATTAAAAATTAAAAAGGTTTTAGTACTTCCATAAGATGCCCAAATCAGAAAAGAAAAAAAAAAAAATCATCTCACACTCGTAAGCACATAACAAAATTAAAAATGCTAAAAGTACAAAACAGCCCAAGGAGTACGTTATGTTAGTAGAAGCTTGTCACACAACAATATTGATAATAATATCAGTAGCACACTCTAAAAAGTCAAAGGGGTTCTTCAGATTGAAAACAATAGGGGACCCAAGATGGTTCCCTGAGGAACTCCGTCAAGTGATTATAATCCATGACGGCGTTTCCACAAACCTCTAACACAAAGTGCTTCTACAAAAAACATTTAAGGGATTTTTATAGTTTTGTTTTTCCTGAAGAACATTTGGTTTTTAGAGCATACATTTTGTTAATTCAAGCAATTCTGAACCTCAGTTACAGAAAGATGCTGTTGGCCCCATTGAAAATAGAACACACTGTACAGTTAATATCTACAGTCGGCGCATTCACGTAATCACAGAGAAACTAAAAATGTGTCATTAATGTTTGCATTCAGAACATCAGAAGAATTTCCCATCATCCACCAGTTAAACGCTGGTAAATGTTTATTTGAGGCTGACTAAACCAGCCGCTTTGACAGGAAAGCAACCAGCACTGAGAGGTTTATTTCTAGTCAAAAAGTACAAATGGCTGGTAAAACAGTTCAAGAACTCTCTACCAGCCATCATGGGCCTCCTGCCCTGACATCCATTGATCTCGATCAAATGGAGACAGAGAGAAAATACACTTTAATTCTGGTATGGTAGGTTTAACTCAAAAGTGCAAAAATAATGTGTAAAAATGAGTTTGTTCAAGAATATTTCGCTTAGTGCTGCGTGATGGTGAAACATATTCTGCACTCCAGTCCGGTGAGATGTTAGCAAGTCCTTCAAGATGAAGTTAGGTCCAGTTTTCAAGTTCCTTTGTGTCTTTGTAGGATGACGAGGGAGACAAATGGCTCAGTCCTTCAACCAGATTATAAAATGCAGTAAATGGCTTGATCTTTGTTACTCTGAATGGATACAATCAATCAATGTAGTTCTAGTTTAGATGCTGAATTGTCTTTATATTACAAGGTGGTCTTTCTTGAACATTATTTCTTATTATCATTTGATATTTCCCTGCGCCTGAAGGCACCTTATTCTCCATTTTGTAACACAAGTAGTGAAAGTGGGATTACACTTTGTTCACCCTCAAGGTCACCAGAGACGTTTGGAAGATTTCACATCCTACTGAGAGAATAACACTGTTTGGACTGGGTGGGAAATTAACTGGGTTTCTTTCGTTAGCCAAACACTGGTAATGTTTGAACATACAATGAACATACTTGTACACATTTTTGTGTGTTTCCAAAGGCTTAAAATGTAGGGAAGTAGGATGGTTACTGCTAAATGTCAAGAGCAACTGTCAACGGTGCAACTTGTCTTCTGATCTTGAGACAACAACTAGTGCTTGTATCCTGATAATGACTCAACTGTACACATCTCATTATCTCTAGTAAACAGGCTTATTTACTTTAATGTTCTATATCCACATAGTTTCACCCTTGAGTGATTCCTCTCTGCCTTGAAAGAACTGAACAATAAAGCAGACCTACACATAATATTAGTGTACCATTAAAGCCACATTTCTTTTCTAAAGATAGTGACACTGTGAAGTTGAGACAACGAGATATTAAACTGTTATCTTTGGATAACAGTCTTGAAATAATACATCTAAGCACTACAAAGACAAAATGTATTATTATTCAACTAAAAATGAAAGTAAATTGATTGTTGAGCTGGGAGTCTTGGCGTCGATAGAAAATGTTTTCTGTACATTTTGGTTTAGTAGATGGGACATTGCTCACTAGTGCAAACCTATAAATGGTGCGCATGTGCATTAGCTGACACCAATGCTAATGTCTATGTAGAACAGCTATAGCATGTCTGTCTGTTGTGGCAAAGGGATCCCTCTTCTCTTGCTCTTCCTGACGTTTCTTTCTTTTGTTTTTTGTGGACTTCGTTATGTGAATTGAGGCTCTGAGAAAAAAAATCCATAACTCTCACAAAGCAGTCATGAAGTATTTGTTTGGACGATGCACACTTTTGATTTCCGAAACTGAATATAACCTTTTTAATCTTAATTTCCCACCCAGTTCAGTGAACATTTCCAGTATTAAACCTGTTGAGAAATGTATAGAGTTTTACATTACAAGAAGATCTTGTTTATTGTACCCTGAAATAACTCTTTCATGACTTTATTTAGGTTCTGTAGCTCCCCGGCTTCATCAATGGCAGATAAGCCAGTGAAACAAAAGACTCTGTTTCCCAGACTGCACCCTGTTTGGCACCTCTCAGCTTAATCTCCTTCCCTGGCAACATAGAGGGTCACATACGATATGGAGCATGAAACACATTGACATATATTATAATAATTTCTGATAGATTCAGGCTTATACTTTCAAATATACTGGGATACTTGTAGGATAGCATTCACTGGTTTAGTACAAATGGTCAAATGAATCCCCCTTTACAAGAATAAATTATTATTTTAAAGTCCCAATCCAAAACAACAATGAAGTGCCCCTGTTGAAACCCTGTAATCCACAAACACTAAAGGCTTTTAGTCATTTTTGCAAAACACAAAGGTAAAAAGACCCCTGTACTTTTTGTTATTATGATGGCTTGTTTAAAGTTTTAAAAAAGTTTATTGTCCATGTAGAAAGTAAAGTTTTCAGAAACCTTCACTAATGCACTTTTTATGGTCAAATAAATGCTGGATTGGGGCTTTAACTTACAACAAATCCCTCCCCCTGCATATAGGATTTTAACCATAGACACACTGACACTCATTAGCTATTGCACAGGTCATGCATGCCTGTCTAAGACACAAACCGCACCATGTTAATGCTAACCACTTCTGCTTCTCAGTAACACCTCATGGCTTGTAATATGTCAACAACCAAAACAATGGTACAAGTGCTTTTTGTGCAAAAAACAAAGTGGTGCAAGACTAGTGTGATTTTTGGAATACAGTAAAAGGACTGGTCGCGTTCTCAGGCTTCCTAAAAACCTGAACTGTCCCATCAACCAACACCGTTCATGGTGTTAGCATCGAGCGCTAACCCTTGTGTCAAATTCTCAGGCACTGTTCCCTTCACGTCTGGTCCCCGAACCATTTGTCCACGACAGCAACTCACAAATTCTTACTCACAAAATGACACGAACACTTCCTCTGTCAACGAAGAACTACAAACATGTCCTCTTGAGTCCCAGGCCATCTCTGAAGGGCACTACGAGGGGAAGATGAGGAGATTTTCACCAAAACGGCAGGACTATGTGGGAGTTTTTCTTCGCTTTGTGTGACTGAAAACGCCGTGATTTACGCTCTTGGTGCTGGTTGCTCCGTGGGCAGGTTTTCCAGGAACATTTGCCCCAACAAGGTACAAGTTGCCCCACAAACGTCTTTCAGTGTGTGTGAGAGTCTCTCTACTTGCGGGGGAAGTGGATGTGAAAATAACACAGGCTGAGTAATTTCCTCTTCCCCGCTCTCAGTGCCTTCCTCCTCCTCACTAGGCGGCCATTTTGATACACCTGCATTTGCCCTCCTCCTCTCCTCCTCCCTCTCCTGCTCCCTCTCACTACCGCCCCCCGGTGGCTCACTGCGGGGTGGCGGACCGCCGCCCTCAGCTTCTGCTTTCTCACACGACCGTGCTGATCCGGCTGACTGGTTTCGATTTGGGACCTCCCCCTTGCCCTCCCCCCGCCCCTTGGTGCAGGGACAGCGGACCGGCCGACGGGGGAGGTAAGGGGGAGTGCGGAGGGGGAGGTGGGATGGAGGTGAGAGGCGGGTACTGGGGCGCGTAGGGCTGCGGAGGCGTCTGGGTGACGAGGCGTGCAGAGGGCGTCTGGGGCGGCGGGGTGGAGAAGATGAAGTGGGTGGAGGGGGAGGCGGAGGGGGAGGGGCTGAGCGGGGAGTGTGTGTGCGCGGCGTGGTTGTGAGAGTGTGTGTGAGCGTGGGGGTGGGGCTGCGAGTGTGAGATGGTCAGCGGGAGCTTGCCGCCTCCACCCGGCCGTGCCGCCGCAGGGTGCGAGTGGTAAAGTCCGTGCGGGGTAGTAGGAGTGATGGGGGAGTGTGGGGACAGCGGTGGGGGCGTGATGAAGCCCATGTTGTAGCGCGGGTGCTGGGCGGCGCCATGTTGCATCCTCTGATGCTGCTGGGTATGAGAGGGACCGCAGCCGGGCGGGCCCTGCCGCCGGGGGGCTGAGAACCTGTGCGAGAGGGCGTGGTGCTGCGGGACGCTCTGCATGTGGTAGCGGTGATGGTGGTGGTAGGGTGGGGGCGGCGTCTGCTGCTGCTGGTGCCCAGTAACACTGACTCCTCCTCCTCCACTGTTGCCGTGACAATACTGGGCGTGCAAAGCCTGGAGCTTGGACGGTCCCCCTCCCGTACCTCCTGCCCCTCCAACTCCTCCCGAGTCCGACTGGCCGAGGTTGGGCGAAGGGGAGGGGCATGGGGAAGGGGAGGATGGGTGGGGGATGGGAGGCGCGGGGGCGGGGTAGTGGGGGGGTGATGATATCATCAGGGGACTCGGTGGACCCTGTGGAGTCGGCGACGTCATCGTCAGGGGACCAGGAACCTTCCCTCTGCGGCTGCCGAAGAAATTCCCCAGCAGGCCGCCGCCAGTCGGGCCTCCCCCACCCGCCATCCCTCCTCCGCCCCCAGCCCCTCCCCCGCTCGCGAGTGGGGAGGTGGTGACCCCCCCCTGGTTGTGACAGAGCCCCGGCCCACCCCCCACCCCTGTACCGGGGCTCTGAGTAGGGCGGTGCGGCCGGTAGGCTGCTGGAGACGAAGGGACCATCATGGGGCTGTAGGATAGACCTCCAGCAGGCAGGGGGCGCTGCTGGTGAGGCCGAGGGCTGCTAATAATGGAACCCTGAAAGGAGGAAGAGTTTGACAGGAGAAGAAGGAAAGAACAAAGAAAAGAGGAAAGAGAACCAGACTACTAATTAGTTTTCAGGATTTAATACCAGTAAAAGACGCAGTGGCTTCAGTTAAAGGGGAGCTATTATGCTTATTTCCAGCTCTATATCTTTGTTCTGGGGCTCCACTAGAGCGGCTTTGCATGATTCACAGTTCAAATAAGTCCTTTTTCATCTTATTCTGGCAGCTTTTCAGACAGCTGTGCCCTGAGCAGACGACCATCTGAGAGCAGTCTGAAGACCTTTACGTACCTTTACCTCATTATTTGGCAGTTTTGGCAACATTTAATATGAATATCCAACATTGTCACAATATATGATAGAAAATAAGGAAAAGCATAATAGGTCCTCTTTAAAGTTTTAAGATTAATTTCCTACCATCCCGACAGCCACTGGTTTCAGTTCATTTCTGTACACAATCAATATTACCTGTCAGATACTTGAAAATAAACAGTAATCAATCACAAGAAAGAATTTGCTGCGTTTTCATCAGCGGTAATGTGTTCAAGAGCAGACACACTTTATTTAGAGAATCTTAGCCCGAGAGACGGCAATGTCTCCACAGCTATTGGATGTATTGCTTTGAAATTTGCTTCAAATATTCATCTTCGTTCTTCTTAAAGCGTCTTCCAGCACCATCATCAGGTCAAACTGTTAATTAGAAATACTGGTTTGTGACTAAATACCTATCTACCTACCACTAACTGGACTTTTAACATTGTCTGTAGCTCCTGGCACAGTGCAACACATCTCTGTAACTTAGGACGTTGATTTTCACTCTACATGAACAGAACTGGAATCAATGGCTGCTTGAAAGATAAATTAAAATGAATCTTAAAACTTCCATGTTAGCATTGAACAGCGTGTATGATGTCAATGAGGTAAACGGGCAGATTTCAGGACAGACATGCAGGAAAGGAGAAGAAGAATGAGTGAAGTAGACACACACAAATGGCAGCACTGTTGCTTAACATCCTCGGTATGACTGTAGCTGCATGTCATACCCCGTCTGTGTATCTACGGCCAAACCAAAGTCAAAGTTACACAGAAACTCCTCTGTGGAGAAACGCATGCTGATGACACGTCACAGCACATTTAGACAAACACATTCAGCTCTTATGAATCAGACAAACAGTCAAAAGTGCGTGTGATATGCTGCGGCGGCATGCTGGGAGGTCACATTATGCATGCCCCCCCCCCTCCCAAACTTACTTCAATGGTACTGTCCAATGACCCCACACTGTTCCTACGACCTCGCTTCCCTGTTACCCAATCAGAATGAGGCAGGGTTAAAATTAGTTAGCCAAGAAATAGTCCCAACACGTAACCTTCCCTAAAACCAAACATTTTAGCTTTTTGAATGTTGGACAGAGCCAGGCTAGCACTTTCCCTCTGCTTCCAGTCTAATTGCTAAGCTAGGCTAATCGCATCCTGACTCCAGATCCATACGTATCGCACAGATATGAGATGCAGATATCCTAAAATATTTAACTATCTCTCTATTTTCAGTGGCGGAATGTAACTGAGTACATTTACTTTACTTTTTTCCCCAGTTTCTGCTACTTTATACTTCCACCACACTCCATGTCGTGGAGAAATATTGCACTTTTTACCCCACTACATGTAATCATTAGTTACTTTGCAGGTTGAGATTTTACAAAATCCTGCTTCAACATTAAAAAGCTGCTACACCCTGTCACATTTCATGTTGTAGTTCTGATATCTGTCCAGTAGGTGGAGACAGAGCGTCACTGCTGTGACACATTGGACTTCCATCTTATTGTATTATATTACCATTTTAGATTTCATCACTATTTCATCAGTTGCATAAGACCACAGATGTAGGTTTGTTCTGAGTCTGTGAGTCATAAAAAAACTGCAGCAGTAAACAAAACAGTAAAATATTCCATTTGCAGAATCTCAGTCACGTCTCAGGGGATCACAAAAAACATGTTTACTGTTACTTCACAGGGAACTGTAACCCTGTGTCAGAGTGTGTACTTGTACTCCTCACCCCCACCTCACCTGTGTCTGAGAGGTCTCTCAGCGAGGAGCTGAGTGCCGTGCGCTTGAGTCCGTCCACCGAGGCGTACGTGTCATCGAGGCTCGGCCTACCCAGAGTGCCGTTCACCACCTCGCTCTTTACGGGACCACCGCCGGTGTTGGCTCCGCCCCCCGCCATCCCCCCTCCTCCCGGTCCTCCCCCCGTCAACACGCCGGGACGCATCACGCCTTTCTGCTTCTCGAGCTCAGCTGGAGGGACGGAGAGGAGAGAGGCAGGAGGTCAACATCAAAGAGAAGGCAAATACTTCAATACAGTACAGTGTTTAACTACTATAACTACTACTACAACTGCATCTGCTACTACAGTAGCTGCTGCTTTTAATACTTAATTACTGCTTCTGCTGCTTATGATATTACTACTACAGCTACTGCCACTAATATTACTGCTGCTGAACTGATTTCTGCTATGGGATCTTTATTTCAGTTGTTTTAGTATTTCGTCATATTTCATTTCCTACTTTAGTGAAAATGTTTTCCTGTTGTCTTAATAAATTCAGTATAATATACATTTCCAGAGTCATGTGATACTCCTCCACATCAATTTCTCTTCTAACAGAAAAGTAGTTAAACAGCCATCAGTGACACCCAACACTTCCTAGGCTTTTAATTTGAAACATATGCAGGAAGTGGTCAGTGACTGGACAGAAAGGAGAAGTTACTGAAAATAATTAGAGAATAACATTTTACTGAATTTAGCATGTGACGAGTTATAGTACAGTCCTTTCCTGACAAGCACTGCGACTACATTTTAATACTACTGCTGCTACCAATCATAGTACTACTAATGCAGTAACTATTGGTACTGCTACATCTGTAACCTCTGCTATTACTATTACTGACACTGACTACTGCTTCTAAAACTCCCATAACTAGAATACTACTATTAGTTAAATACTAACTCCTTTAAGTGTACTGTTACTGCTACTATCAAAGTAACGTTACTGCTTCTAGTGACACGACCACAGCTGCTTCTGCCCCTATAACGACTATCACTACCCACTGCTATGAGCTGCTAATACTACTACAAGTACTACAACTGTTGTGACCACTGCCTTTAATAATACTATACTATATTACTACTACACTTACACTCCACCCTGTACTTCTCCATGTCCTGGACCTCTGCGATGCTCTCTCGGAGGTCGGAGGTGAAGCGTGCTCGGTCCTGCTGGCTCGGCGCCGTGAAGACGATCAGCACCTTCCTCTCTCCTCCGGGGTTCGCCGACGTCAGTCTGATACCGTGAGGATAGTCTGGGTGAGACGCCACACACACACACACACACACACACACACACACACAGTTTAACAGTCACACATACGTTTCCATCCACCTGTCTTTATGCACATAGAAAAGAGAACCAAACAAGACTCTACAGTCGTACCAGCGGCTTTGTGAGGCTGTACTGTACGAGAGCTAAATGCTAACCAGAATCAGAATACTTCATTGATCCCCGGGGGGGAGATTATACTGTACCGGTGCTCCCATTCAAGAGTAAATGTCAGCATGCTAACATACTCACAATGACAATGTAGACTGACACTTAGCAGGTAACGTTAACATGGTTGCCATGTTCATTTAGCGTGTTATTGTGCTAACATTTGATAATTAGCACTAAACACAGAGTCCAGCTGGTGATGGAACTCATCCTGAGGGGAACATCAACGTCTGCTCCAAATTTCATGGCGTGAAAGTGACATCACTTTTTCCATCGGGTGAGAAGAGCTCAGATAAAAACACAAACACGGAAATTCCTGCAGTGAAATACACACAGTTTACAAACTGTTTTAATTCTAACATTGCGTGTTCATGCGGGACCCTGACCCCCGATCACAGACCGGCCTGTTCACACACATACTGTATGTACACACACACACACACCTTCTTACCTTCCTCCCACATGATACACGCATACACACAGACACACACAAACGTGCACCCACCCACAGATAACACACACACAGCACTCACCCACCCACCCACACACACACACACACACACACACACACCAGCAGTCGATGTAAGATTGTGCTGATGAATCATATGGGACAATCTGTCCTGGTCACAGTCATCACCACAGTCTGCCAAGTCCCATTTAGCTCCAACTGCAGAACCAGAACTGTCAACGACAACAACATCAACAACTAAACAACAACAACTAACCAACTAAACAAGAAAACCAGCACCACACTGACCACGCGGTCCCACAAACAACTGAATAATGTAACGCGACGCCATCTCATATAAGGACGGCGAGTAGAGCTGAAAACACAACACACAGCAACATACAGTTTCCCCTGAAGTAGCTTTAAAGATGCTAAATTCCCCTTATTCCTGTCTATAAGTCCAAATCCATCAAATGGAAATATTCCAGACGTCTTTTGCATCATTTAATACTCATTTTCCCAAAATTCAGCGTGACAGATTTGGAAAC